>NW_007256227.1:67936-70256 GCF_000164805.1 Carlito syrichta | reverse complement strand
TGGGGCGCGCCCTGGGCTCCCAGAACGCGAGGGCCCCTGCTCCCGCCCGCCCTAGGCCGACCCGGAGGACGAGGGTGGGGAAGGGAGGGAGGGGAAAGCGAGCTAAGAACTCCAGGGCGGAACGTGAGGGGGGACCTTGAGGGAGCAGGAGGGGTGAATGTGAAGGTGGGACAGAAGGAGCTAACTTGAGAGGAGAACTCGAGGGCGGAACGTGAGAGGGAAACTTGTGGAGGGAGCGCGAGGGACGGACTCGAGGGGAGAACGTGAGGGATGGACTGGAGGAACGCGAGGGGCGAACTTGAAGGAGGAACAGGAAGGGTGAACGTGAGGGGAGAATTTAAGGGGAGAACTCGAGGGGTGAAGCGAGGGGGAACGTGAGGAGGGGACTGAGGGGCCTTGCGGAGGAGTCGAGGGGGAGCGGGAGGGAGAAGGCGCTGGTCCGGCGGGTGTCTGACCCGTGGCAAGCGCCCGCTTTGCGGCCCCGCCCACAGTCACGCTGTCGCCCCGAGGGTGCTTTCGGGGTGATTCTTCCGGGAGCCGGTCGGTACAGAGCTGGGGTCCCCGCGCGGGAGAGGAAGCGCAGACAAGAAAAGTGTGTTTGAGAAACAGAGAAACTAGCAGAAAAGGATGTCTTTTCAACTTGCTGACCATCGATGGCCCTGCTAATTCGAACCTTGCTAATAATCCCCTCGCACAAAGTTTGTTTTTCATTGTTATGGGAATTGGCCATAAACTTTGAAATAGCTGTTGTAATGCCACTGAATTAAAAAAAAAAAGGAAAGAAAGAATGAAAAGAACAATATTTTTGACAACACAAAGAATCTTTATGGGTTTTCGTATTTCTGCAGTTTTCTTAGTGAATTAACAGAATTATACAGGTGCTCTTAAAGCCTCTTAAGAATTTTTATAATTCACACTGATTTAATAATTTGAGAGGTGCTTTTATGTCAGCACGGGAAATGAGGTGTTTTGCATTCCCTGTTAGTTGTGTAAAAGTGCTAAAACCGAGTCAGTGAGGAATAAAATAAATTGTAGTCTTGCCATTCTACAAAAAGTTTCTAGGTTAAACTTCTAATTCTTTTCCTCAGATCCTGAATGTTTATTTCTATAACACCATGATTTGTTGTTGTTATGGGTTACAGGCCCAGGACCCCAGCTGCAGCCTGACACGGTATTCTTGGTATCTGAGCATTATTATGCATTATTTTCAAGCTTTGCTAAAGGTAGGTGATAAAGTTGACAAGTTTTTTTGAATTTGCCTGATCCTAAGTGCCAAGTTTTGACAGATAAATGAAGATGTATGTTATTCATGCCATATTGATTTTTATTACATTATAAAAGATAATGTTTTAAAATGGGAAAATTTCGAGATGTATACGCTTTCAAAGATAACTTGTTATTTATGAATATATCGATGTGATGTCTAGCATGTGAAAAATTGCCCTCATTTGTCTTAGTCCTTTTTTAAATTATTGTTGGGGACAAAAAAAGGCAAAGTAAAAGATTCTATTTGATGATCTTTAATACTAGCTTAGAATCTTATTCAGTAGCAGAGATTTTGGTCACATCACATAATGGGATAGCTTACACTCTGCTTTTTGTGTGTGCATACATTCTTTGAAAAATAACTTTATCTGTCAAATTCAAAATATTTGAAGGTCTGTTATTTGCTACAAATAGTCTTGATAAACAGATATTTGAAAGATGAAATATACTTTAGAATGTATGAAGGGGAACCCCAAAAGAACCGGAACTATTTTTTGGAGGGTGGGTACCTTGTAGTACAGGCTTCCCTAGCTAGCCAAGTGATTTAGGAACCCATCAGCATCAGTGTACCAGCTAGCACTGATGTAAGAGGCTGTATTTAGCTTCAGTGAATTTTTTTTTTTTTTGGAGATTCTTTCAATGTCTATTTCATGATGAGTGATTTATGAGTGTACCTGCCCACCCCACACTGAGTGTTTAGCAGTTTTTGACCAAAAAACAGCATGAGCCCTGTGCCTCAACCTCCCTATGCACCCTGAGCAACTTTGTTTCCCTGGATAAAAAAAATTCCTCAAAGGGAAATGTTTTGCTGATGTGGAAGAGGTGAAACAAAAAAATGGCAGAAACATTAAAAGCCATCAGATTTGATGAGTTCAAAAACGGTTTTGAGCATTGAAAAAGCATCTCAATAGGTATATTGCATCAAATGAAGAGAATATTTTGAAGGTGACCTGAGTTTAAACATGTAAGAGTAAAAACATGTAATTAGTACACATTTATTTTTTATTTTTTATTTTTTTTGAGTTGGAGTCTCACTCAGTCGCCCAGACTGGAG
>NW_007256227.1:15475-67749 GCF_000164805.1 Carlito syrichta | reverse complement strand
CCACTCACCTCAGCCTCCCAAAGGCGCGGGATTACAGGCTGAGCCACTGAACCCGGCCCACATTTATTTTATAAATAAATTCCAGGGTTTCTTTTTTTGTTTCCTCTTTTATAGCTCTTTTATGTAAATTATATGAAATTTTGATGTAAAATATTTGTTATTTTAATAATTTCTGTGATATCATTTCCAACATTTTCTTAACAAGCAAATATCTTCATTAGTTTTGTCTATGAATTGATAAAAAAGATTGTATCTAACAAACTCCCTTTCCCTAGTAATAAGAAACAAACTCAATTATCCATTAGAGGGTAAATAGAAGATTTTCATTAGCTTTTCAAACTAATTCATAGAAGTTTACTTACCATTTTCGGAACATGTAGGGAGTCAGCAACCTCAAATTAGGAACTAAATCATTTATCTTTGAACACTTAATTTCTACATGACTTGGTCTGTTTCTTGACTCTACCATTTACAAACAGTATGACCTTAAAAACTTTCTAATCTTTTCTTTCTTTTTTTTTTTTTTCTGAGTTGGAGTTTCACTCTGTCACCCAGGCTGGAGTGCAGTGGCACACTCATGGCCACCACAGCCTCGACCTGCTGGGCTCAGGTGATCCTTCCACCTCAGCCTTCCAAGTAGCTGGAACTGCAGACATGTGCCACCACACCTGCCTAATTTTTTGATTTATTGTAGAAATGAGATCTTGCCAAGTTGCCCAGGCTGGTCTCGAATTCGTGGACTAGGGCAATTCTCTCACCTCAGCCTCCGAAAGTCCTGGGATTATAGGCGTGAGGCACGGCGACCAGTCTAAAAGCTTTCTAATCTTTAGTTTTTTCTGAAAATAGGGGTTATACCAATGTCTTTCTAAAAGGTTTCTTATGAGTATTAAGAGACATAATGCATGTAAAACTATAAGCATAGTAGTTACCTGGAATATAATCAGTACTAGCCACTGTTCTTATCCATTTTCCTGGTATTTGAGAGTGATTAGACCATGTGGGTAGGATTATATTTATTGGCCATTTCTTGATAAAGAATAAAAAGCCTCATGTAGAAGCCATTGATTGATAGTTTAAAGCTGGATTTGACCTTCAGACATGTTGGTTTGGGTCAACTTAATACTTTAAAATAATTGATGTATTTACCAACATTTTCAAATTAGTAGATTTTGCATAAGTTCCCAGAGGCCTAGCTACTGAAAAACAAGAGAACCAGGCAAGACAGGGATTGCAACTGCTGGCAGCTAAAGCCAGGACAGGGTTGTCCACTGGATGAGACATACACTCTCCACTTTGCAACATTGCTGCCACTCTGCTTTTATTTCATCAAGACCTGTTTCACTCATGTATTTTACATTCCTCACTGCAACAAACCTTTGAGTTGGTGATATCTAACTTTGGAATTATCCCTTACTAACTTTAATTATGTGGCTCAAACTATAACTCAACTTACATCCTTAAAAATAGTAATCCTCGGTTGTAATTTACAAAGCATTTCCTCGTAAAACCCAGGTGATACTTATATTAACTTTGAGGATTTGTTCAGACATACGTTATTATCCCATTGTATAGCTGTGGACATTGACTCCTAGTTTATATTAAAAGTTTAAAATAGTGATCTGGTGACTTAAAGTTTTTTGGGTTCTTACTAATGCCACTTTTTAAAGATGGAGAAATTTTCTAGGACATGATAGCCTTTCTTTCGGCTCCAACATTTATTTTAAGCAATTCCTTTTATTCCCATAATTACAAAGGAAGAAAAGGAGTGGTGGAGAGCTGAATATGTAAATAAAGCACATACCTATACTTTTTTTGTTTCAGTTTTAAACAAATTGCAGGGAACAAAACACTGGTTATGGCTCATTCAAAAAAAAACTATACATATAATTGGACAAGGTCTGCTTGTACTTTATTGTCTAAGTTATTAGCAAGCTGAAAGGAATGTGTGTCCAGTTCATCTTGTCTGTAGTTAAGTTAGACCAGATTTCTATGAATCTCCTGTGTTTTAAAGTTCTGTAAAAAGGAGATACTGATACTTAGTGACTTAGACTGTATTTTAGATAGCAAACTCAATTTTTTGTAGGCTTATTTTAACTGGGAAGACTTTATTGTATTACTTTTCATAATCATCCCAGGAGAATAATCTATACAGTAAATTAAAATTAGGGCTACTTCATTTGTAGTTATAGTAACTGTGTATGGTTCTAAAATATATAACTATATATGAGAGAATTTCAAGACAGTCTTGCAGAGGCTGACCTGCTGATATCCTAGTGTATCTTTTCAGAGGCAGGAACTTCTTTTGAATCTGATGTAATTATGTGATCCAGCTTGGCAGAAGTTAGGGCCTAAAGGGAAGAATCTTCAAATAATATTCTACAAAAAATATATGACGAATGTTTATAAAAGTGAGACTCATGATACTCACATATTATTTAGTTTTAGGTAAAGTCATTTCTTAGCATACTCCATGTCATGAAACAACTTGAATTTTCTTTTCTTTTTTTTTTTTGAATTGAAGTCTCACTCTGTTGCCCAGGCTGGAGTGCAATGACATGCTCACTGGCCACCGCAGCCTCAAACTGCTGGGCTCAGGTGATCCTTCCGTTTCTTCCATTTCAGTCTTCCAAGAAGCTGGAATGACAGGTGCAGGCCATCATGCTCAACTAATTTTTTGGTTTATTATAGAGACAAGGTCTCACCAAGTTGCCCAGGCTGGTCTGGAACCCCTGGACGCCTGGACGCAGGCAATCCTCTTGCTTCTGCCTCCCAAAGTGCTGAATTATAGGCACGAGCCACTGTACTTGGCACAAGTTGCATTTTCATTGAGAAATGGTATTCTTGGCATATATTTTGGAAAAGTTAATTAAGTTTATTGATATTTGTGTGATATTAGAAAGGCAAATGTGTTCATGTTCATTTATGAAGCAGTAGCTTCTATGTTGGATTTCTAGCCTCTTCCACTGATAAATTTGGTCATTACATATAAAGTATTGTGAAATATAGTACTTGGACAGAGTGATTTTTGATGTTTATGTGTGTATTCTTCCTGGAGGTTATGTGAGTTAAGAATAAAATGTTTAGCATTAAGTATAAAGTCCCATTAATTCAAACATTTCAAGAAAAATAGTTTTTCTTTTTCTATATTTTCTTCTATAATATCATTTCTAGGAAATTTTTCATTCAATCTGCTTTTAAGTTTACTGTTATAAAATTATCTTTTTTAGTCTCTTCCCTAATTTATTAGTCTTTTCATCCTTAATATTGTTCATCTGTACCTTCTCTCTTGTTTGTTGATCTATCTTGACAGGGATTTTTCTATTTTAAAAATTTTTTTGAAAAACTGTTAAATTTATCAATCCTCTAATCTGTCTTTTTCTTTCCCTATAATGTCTTTCTTTAATTTCTCTTCTTATCTTCCTTTTTTTCTGCTTTCTTTGGTTTCATTCTATGGTTATGTAATTTTTTATTTTTATTTTTTTGAGTTGGAGTCTCACTCCATCACCCAGACTGGAGTGCAGTGGCCGCTCCTGGCCACCGCATCCTCTACCTGCTGGGCTTCGGTGACCTGCTGCCTTAGCCTTCTGAGTAGCTGGAATTACAGGCACGCGCTACCACGCCCAGCTGATTTTTTGATTTATTGTAGAGATGAGGTCTCGATGCCCAGGCAGGTCTCGAACCCGCGGGCTCAGGCAATCCACTCACCTCAGCCTCCCAAAGGCGCGGGATTACAGGCTGAGCCACCGAGCCCGGCGGTTATGTAATTTTTAACCTTTCTTCCTTTCTAATATAAAATTTAGAAATGCTGTGTATTTTCCTCTGTATACTACTTTAGCTGTCTGCTATAAATTTTGATATGTAGAAATTTCACTATTATTCAGTTCTAAGTCTATTTTAAAATGTTCATTATGCTTCTTCTTTGACTCTACTTGTTTATTAGTTCCTTTTTAAAGTATCTAATTGTGTAGGTTTAAAAAAATTTTTTTTTAGTTATTTTCTTACTTGAGGGCAATGCAGTCAGATGTGTTCAGAAAGACTATCTATTCTAATTATTTGTTGTTTAAATTTTGCTTATCCTTGAAAACTTCTTTTTTCTTATTTAATCCGAAAGAGAATGTGTGTTAAAATCTTTCAATAATTGTGAATTACTGCATTTTTTCCTTTGTTTTTGTTTCTTTTTTATATATTTTGGGGTTCTTTTTTGAGCTTTGTGGCAAGACCTCATCTCTACAATAAATCAAAAAATTAGCTGGGAGTAATAGTGCATGCCTGTAGTTCTAGGTATTTGGAAGACTGAGGCGGAAGGATTACCTGAGCCCAGCAGGTCAACTGCACTCCAACCTGGGCGATGGAGTGAGACTCTAATTCAAAAAAAACAAAAAACAAAAAGTTCCCTTCTCAGGGGTTATTTTTATTAAACTCTATTTTTTTGTTTTAATGAAAAATACCTTTACTTTGGCTTTGATTTTGAAAGATACTTTTATGGAAACTTTTGTTAATTCCAGATTAACAGTTATTTTCTTTCAGTTTTTGAATATATTACTGTCTTCTTTTGAAAAATCATTGATTACTCTAATTGGTTCTAACGTAATAACTATTTTCTATCTGGTTGGTTTTAAGAGCTTCGGATTGTCTTTGGCGTTGTGTAATCTCATTGTGGTGTATATAAGTGTGGATTTATTTTTCTTCATCCTACTTGAGCTTTCTAAATTTGAGTTTTCACACCTTTCACCTATTTGGGAAAACTCTCAGCTATTATTTATTACTTGTATTTTTTCATTCTCTCTGTTCTTTTCCTCTCAAATTCTGATTAGATTTGTGTTAGGCTGAATTAGTAAGGAAAAAAGAGTTAATGCCAGATAGTTCAACTGAGGCAATTTAATACAGGGAATTAGTTACAAATATCTTGTCACATCTAAAAGCCAAATAAGTGGTAGTGAGGGATTTTAAAAGTTAGCAATATCAACAAATAAATAAATAACACTGTTGTCACTCCTAGGACTGTAAGGATAGGGTAGTCTATCACAACCCAGAATCTGAGGCTATCTAGAATCAGGGCAGTTTCTGTCCTATAGGAGCAGGGACCCTGGAGGAGACACAGCCATTGATGAAGACACCACCACAAAAAGCAGAGAAAGCAGAGGAGAAATATTTTGGTCTTTCCCTTCATCCTACTTGGGACTCTCACTGCCAGAACTTCTCAGGGTAGGAAGCCAATGGGACAAGGAATATAGGAAATACAGTTTGGAGATGCCACCAGTCACCAGATTTAGGGCATGGATGATCACGGATGGATCTGGGAGCAAGTTGATCAGCCCATTCTCCTCTCCATATCTTTTAACTCGGCCTTCATGTTTTCCATAATCTTGTCCCTTTGTATTGCATTCTGGGTAATTTTTTGCTGTGGAAATATGTACATATTACATGAAATTTATCCTTTTAACCATTTTTAGGTGTGGTATTTGGTGGTACAGTTACATTGTTGTACAACCATTGCCACCATCCATCTCTAGAAATTTTTTATCTTCCCTCTTATGAGTGGAATCATATAATATTTTTCTTTTGTGACTGGCTTATTTTACTTGGTATAATATCTTTTAGGTTAATCCATATTATAGCATGTATCAAATTTCCTTCCTTTATAAGGCTGAATAATATTTCATTGTAGGTATATACCACAGTTTATCTTTTTATCTGCTGATGGACATGTGGTTGCTTCCAAATTTGGCAATTTTGAGTAATACTGCTATGAATATGGATGGACAAATTATATTTTTGAGCCCTTGCTTTGATTTTTTTGGGGTATATATTTGGTAAGTGGAATTATTTGATCATGTGGTAATCTGATGCTTAATTTTTTGAGAAAGTACCATGATTTCCATAGCAGCTGCACTATTTTATAACTACTGGCAATGCCTAAGAGTTCCAGTTTCTCCACAACTTCAGCACTAATTATTTTCTGTTTTTTTCTATTTAAAATGGGTGTGAAGTAGTATCTCACTGTATTTTTTTATTTGTCTTTTCCTGATGATTAAAGATGTTCAGCATCATTTCATGTGCATATTGACCATTTGTATATCATATTTGGAAAAATGTCTATTCAAGTCCTTTGCTCGATTTTAAATTGGGTTTATTTTTTGTTTGAATTATAGGAGTTATTCTGGATATTAACCTCTTACCAGATATATGATTTGCAAATGTTTTCTCTCATTCTGAGGATTGTCTTTTCACTTTTTGTACAAAAGTTTTTGATATTTAGCAAGTCCAGTTTATCCATTTTTGCCTTTGTTTTTATGTTTTTGGTGTCATATCCAAAAAGCCATTGCCAAATCTCAAGTCATGAATATTTCTCTTATTCTTAGCTCTTTTTATTTTAAAGATGTGGGGTACAATTCAGGATTAGGTACTTAAATGATCCTCATGTAGGAGTAGTTTGGGTCTCCCGTTGATCCTCACTTTGCCTGGTTTGGAATCAGGTAAATTTTAACTCTTATATTTAGGCCTTTGGTCCATTTTGAGTTAATTTTTGTATGGTGTAATGAAGTGTTCTTTTGCATGTGAACATCCAATTTTTCTGCCGTTACTTTTTGAAAAAAGTGTTCATTCCCCGCTGAAAGGTCTTGGCAATCTTGTGGGGAATCATTTGACCATATATGTGAGGGTTTATTTCTGTGCTCACTTTTTCATTCTTTTGGTCTACATGACTATCTTTATGCCAGTACCACACTGATTTGATTACTATAGCTTTGTAGTAAGTTTTTAAATAAAAAAGCATGATACTTCTAACTGTGTTCTTTTTTCAAGGTTATTAGAGGGCCTTTGAGATTACATATGAATTTTAGGATGTTTTTATTTCTCTTTCTGCAAAAACATTATTAGCATTTTGATAGCAATTGAGCTGAATTTGCAGATTGCTTTGGATAATATCGATATTTTACCAATATTAAGTCTTAGAATCCATGAGTACAGAATGTCATTCTGTTGATTTGTATGTTCTTTAATTTCTTTCAGCAATGTTCTGTAGTTTTCAGTGTACAAGTCTTTTAATCTTCATGATTAAGTTTATTTCTGGCCAGGCTCGGTGGCTCAGTCTGTAATCCCACACTTTGGAGGCCGAGGTGTGTGGATTGCCTGAGCCCGTGGGTTCAAGACCCACCTGGGCAACTTGACGGGACCTCATCTCTACAATAAATCAAAAAATTAGTTGGGCGTGGTAGCATGCCTGTAGTTCCAGCTCCTTGGAAGGCTGAGGCGGAAGGATTGCTGGAGCCCAGCAGGTCGAGGCTGCAGTGGCCGGGAGCGGCCACTGCACTCCAGTCTGGGTGACTGAGTGAGACTCCAACTCAAAAAAAAAAAAAAAAGTTATTTCTAAGAATCGTATTCTTGGAATTGTTTTTCTACTTACATTTTTGGATTGCTCATTACTAGCATATAGAAATAGAACTTATTTTTGCATGTTGATTTTGTATGCTGCAGTTTTGCTGAATTCATGAATTAGTTCTGACAGGTTTTTGGGCTGTGTGTGTGTGTGTGTGTGTGTGTGTGTGTGATTCTTTTAAGTTTTCTTTCTTTTCTTTCTAAAAATTTATTCTAAAGATGTGGGGTAGGCTGGGCTCGCTTGCTCAGCCTGTAATCCCGCTCCATGGGAGGCTGAGGTGAGAGGATTGCTTGAGCCCGCGGGTTCGAGACCCACCTGGGCAACTTGGCGAGACCTCATCTCTACAATAAATCAAAAATTAGCCGGGTGTGGTAGTGTGCGCCTGTAGTTCCAGCTACTTGGAAGGCTGAGGTGGAAGGATCGCCAGAGCCAAGCAGGTCGAGGCTGTGGTGGCCGGGAGCAGCCACTGCAGTCCAGTCTGGGCGACAGAGTGAGACTCCAACTCAAAAAAAAAAAAAAAAAAAAAAAGATGTGGGGTACAATTCAGGATTAGGTAGATAAATGGTCATTGTACAGGTAAACTTTGGGTCTCCCTTTGGTCCCCACTTCACCTGGTTTGAGATATCAGGTACCCTTATTTATGTTATGCTCCCTCACCCCCTGGCAGTTTCTCACTATTGTCAATTCCTTTCTTACAGTGTTATGATAAATGTTCAGGGTCTGCTTGTGAGTGGGAACATGTGATAATCAGTTCTTTATTTCTGTGATAGATCACTGCGTATGATAGACTCTAAATCCATCCAAGTTGGTGTGAAGTCCATAATTTTATCCTTGTTTATGGCTGCATAATATTCCATTGTGTATATGTACCACATTTTTTAAGTCCACTTTTGATGGGCAGCACGGTTGGTACCATGTTTTTGCTATTGTGAATAATGCTGCAATAAACATGCATGTGCAGTTATCTTTTTTATAAAATGATTTGAGTTCCTCTGGGTATAATCTCAGAAGAGGGATTGCTGGATCTTATGGAAGGTCAATTTTTAGGTCTTTTAGGAGTCTCTACACTGTTGTTCACAGAGATTTTACTATTATACATTCCCACCAACAGTGTAGAAGCATTTCTTTTTCTCTGCATCCTCTCCAAAGTTTTTACATATAAGATCACGTCATATGCAAACAGAGATAATTTTACTTTTTCTTTCTTACTTGGATTCCTTTTTTTATTTCTTCTTATTGCTTAAGTGTTCTGGCTAGGACTTCTAGTACTATGTTGAATAGAAGTGGTAAAAGTAAGCATCCTTATCTTGTTCCTTATCTTAGTCTTTCACTATTGAGTATTCTTTTAGATGTGGATCTTTATTATAAATAGCTTTTATTGTGTTGGAGGAGTATTCTTCTATCCCTATTTTGAGTATATTATCTTGAAAGGATGTTGAATTGTGTCAAGTGATTTTTCTTCATCTATTTAAATGATCATATTTTGTTCTTGTGTATTGTTAATATGACATATTACATTGATTGATTTTTGTATGTTCAATCATTCTTATAGTCCAGGAATAAATCCTTAAATGTTTGGTAGAATTCACCAGTGAAACCATCAGGTCCTGAGTTTTTTTGTTATTGTTGTGGAGAGGCTTTTTTATTACTGATTCAGTCTTCATACTAGTTATAAGTCTGTTCAGATTTTCTACTTCTTCATGGTTGTGTGTTGTTAGGAATTTACCCATTTTATCTAGTTTACCCAATTTGTTGGCATATGATTGTTCAGAGTACTCTATTGTAATCATTTTTATTTCTTTGAAATTGGTAATATATTTTTCTCGTTCATTTCTAGTTTTAGTTATTTGAATCTTCTCTCTTTTTCTCTTAGCACATCTATCTAACGTTTTGCCAATTTTGTTTATCTTTTAGAACAACTCTTGGTTTTGTTGATTTTCTCTCTCTCTCTCTCTCTGCCTCTTGTTCTCTATTTTATTTATCTCTGCTGTCATTTTTATTCTTTTCTTCTTTTTGCTACCTTAGGTTCATTTTTGTTCCTCTGATTCCAGTTTCTTAAGTTGTAAAGTTATGTCATTGATTCCATTGTTTTAAAATATAAGCTATATTTATAGCTACAAATTTCTCTCTTGGCACTGTTTATACTACATCCTATAGGTTTTGCTATGTTGTAACTTCATTTTCATTTGTCTTAAAGTATTTTCTGGTTTATTCTATGAATTATTCATTGTTTATTTGTGTGCTGTTTAATTTCTACATATTTATGGATATTTCCAATTTTCTTTCATTTCTAGTTTCATTCCATTTTTTAATCAGAAAATATACTTTGTATGCTTTCAATCTTTTTACATTTTATTAAGGATTGTTTTGCAATTTAACATATGTTCTGTCCTGGAGAGTGTTTCTTGTGCATTTGAGAAAAATTTGTATTCTGCTGTTATTGGGTGGAATATTTTATATATATCTGTTAGATCTAATTGATTTATAGTGATAAATCTTCTATTTTTGATATTCTGTCTCATTGTCCTATCCATTACTGAAAGTGAGTTCTAGAAATCTTCTACTGTTATTTTAGAGATGTCTATTTCTCACTTCAGTTCTGTCAATGTTTGTTTATATATTTTGGAGCTCTGAATTGTGGTGCATATATGTTTGTAATTGTCATATCTTCTTGGTGAATTGACCATTTGATTATCAGTAATGTTCATCTTCTTCTTTTTTTTTTTTTAAGCAATTTTTGTCTTAAAAATCTATTTTGTCTAGTAATATAGTATAGCTACCCTTGCTGGTTTTTGTTGTTAGTGATGGTGTTGGTATTTGAATGGGATATCTTTTTTCATCCTTTTACTTTCAACCTAGTTTTGTCCTTAGATCTTAAGTGAGTTTTTTGTAGACAGCATATAGTTGGATTAGGTTTTTTTGTTTTGTTTTGTTTTTTAGTTCATTTGGTCAATCTCTGCTTTTTGATTAGAGAACTTAATTTGTTACATTTAAAACACTGATAAGGAAGGACTTACTATTGCCATTATTTTCTGTATATGTTACAGCATTATTTTGTCACTAATTTCCTCAAATACTGCCTCCCTTTGTGTTTGGTGGATGTTTTGCAGTGATATGTTTTGGTTTTATTCTCATTTTCTCTATTGTATATTTTATAGATATTTTATTTGTGGTTACCATGGGAATTACATATAACATTCTAAGATTATAGCAATTTGTTTTAAACTGGTACCAACTTAATTGTACCAACTTAACTCAATTTTCTGTAAAAACTCTACTCCTTTACAGCTCTACCTCTTCACCTTATGTATCTGATATCACAAACCACATTTGTAAATACAGTGTATCCATTAAACATGTTTCTAGTTATTTTTATACATTTGTGTTTTAAATCCTGTAGAAGATTAAAAAGTGGAGTTATAAATTAAAATTACTGAAAACAATAGTATTGTTTTTTTATATTTGTCAATGGAATTATTTTTACTGGAAAAATGCATTGTCATATGCTTTCAGGTTAAAGTCTAACATCTTTTCATTTCAACCTGAAGGGCTCCATGTAGCATTTCTTGTAGGGCAGATGGAGTGGTAATAAACTTCCTCTGCTTTAGTTTATCTGGGAATGTTTTAATTTCTTTGTCATTTTGAAGGAGAGTTTTGACAAGCGTAGAATTTTCACTTGAGAAATCTGCCAGTAATCTTGAGAGTCTTGTATATGACGAGTTGCTTTCCTCTTGCTGCTTTCAGGATTCCTCCTTTGTCTTTATCTTTTGATGCCTTGATTATAATTATGTGTATTTGTGTGCGTTTCTTTAGTTTGCCTTGCAGTTCATTGAGCCATTTGGATTTGTATACCCATATCTTTCTTAGATGTGTGACATTTTTGGCCATTATGTCTTCAAATAAGCTCTCTTCCCCTTTCTTTTTCTCTTCTCCTTCTTGAACTCTTATAATGCATATATTGATTTTATTGCTGGTATTTTATAAGACCCTCAGGCTCTGTTTACTTTTCTTCATTCTCTTTTCTTTTTGCTCCTCTGATGATAATTTTAAATGATGTGTTTTTAAGAACACTGATTCTTTCTTTTGCCTGTTCAAGCCTGCTATTGAGCCTTTTTAGTGAAATTTTTAATTGAACCATTTTATTTTTTATATCCAAAATTTCTATTTGGTTCTTTTTGAAAAATTTATCTGATTTTAAAAAATCTTTGTTTATTATTTTCTATTCCTTTTCATTCAGTGTTAAACAAATACTTATGGAACACTTACTCTGTGCCAGGCATGGAGTTAAAATCTTTGGAATACACCAGTGAACACATTTCAGGCCTCAAATGACTAGCATTCTAGTAGCAGAGAAAAGCAATAAATAAAACATAATAAACAAGAAATTATTTAGTCTTTTAGGAAGTAATAAATGCTGTCAAACTATAGCAGGGTAAGGGGAACAGGAGTTGGAAAGCAGGATGAGATGGAAGAAAGCAGGTTGAGATTTTAAAAAAGGATGATCAGGATAGGACTTATTGGGAAGTTGATGGCTGAGGCAAGATTTGAAAGAAGTGAAGATGTAAGCTATGTAAACATCTGGATAAAGAGCATTCCAGGCAGAGAACAGATAACCCACCCAATTGGGAGTCAGTCTTGATGTGTTTTCCAATGAGCATTAAGGCAATTTGGTTATTTTATTAAAGAAGAATTAAGTGCAGATTTACAAAAACAAGCAGAATAATTGTTGAGATGAATGTTAAGATCCTGAAGTAAGACAGTTTTTTAAATTTTATTATCATCTTTTTTCTATCTTGGAAAAAACCCCAAAGCTCAATATATAATAAATCAATTTTAAAAAGATAAGTATTTATATTAAAAATGTAGCTTCATGAGCATTTTTTCAGAATCATGATAAGTATATTAAAGTATGTTAACTATATATGTTAAAAATAACTATTTGGCTTACTTGATCGTATACTTAAGAACTTAATTATATGTTTTTGTGTTATGGGCTACAGAATTATTTTTCACTCTGTGAATGCTAAAGGAAAGAACAACTATATGAACATACATTGCTATGTAGAATGTCATTTACTGTAGTTATTAAGTAATTAGTTGTTTACTAACAGTGACATTTTCTTTTATTCTTAAAGAATAAATAACTTTATCTGAAAAAAAAAGTATAGAGTAGGAGTAGGAGATTTGCTGCTAGTCTAATTCTTGAAATTCTTTAATGTATGCTTTTGAAAAATTTTAAATGACTTCATTTTACCAATGTGTTGCGAGTTTTATTTGCTTGGTATGGATTTTGACTAGGTATGTTCTGTTTCCAAAATATGTATGTTTTTGTCATTTTGTGATAATTGTTTTATGATACAGTGATGTCCTGCTTTAAATATTTGTCTGATTGAAAACTGTTAAAGAGAAAATTGCATTTTAGACAAGTTTCTACTTATTTTTAGTGTCCAGCTCAATATTATTTATTCTCTGAATCTTTTTCTCATTACTTCAGAATTCATTACTTCTTCACCTGGGCTATTATACATATTTTTATTATTTATCATTTTTCATAATATGTTTTTTAAAATTAATTAATTTATTATAAAGATGTGGGGTACAATTCAGGGTTAGGTATACAAACATTGATCATGCAGGTACCCTTGTTGATGAGGTATGCCCCTCCCTCCCCTAGCAGTTTCCCTCAACTGCCAATCCCAACCCCCCATCCCCTGACAGTTTCCCATTACTGCCAATCGCTTTCTTATAGCATTATAATTGTCAAGGTCCTCTTGTGAGTGAGAACATACGGAACTCTGTTCTTTGTTTCTGTGATAAATTACTGAGTATGATCGACTCCACATCCATCCAAGTTGCTGCGAAGTCCATATATTTGTCTTTCTTTATGGCTGCATAATATTCCATTGTGTATATGTACCATATTTTTTTTAATCCAGTCCAGCTTCGATGGGCAACACGGTTGGTTCCATGTTTTTGCTATTGTGAATAGAGTTGCAACAGACATACGTGAGGAGGTATCTTTGTTGTAGAATAATTTGAGTTCCTCCGGGTATATTCCCAAGAGGGGAATTGCTGGGTCATATGCAAGGTCAATTTCTAGTTCTTTCAGAAATCGTCACACTGTCTTCCAAAAAGGTTGCACTAGTCTGCATTCCCACCAGCAGTGTAGAAGTGTTCCTTTTTCTCCACGTCCTCGCCAGCATCTGTTGTTGTTTGTTTTATTAATGAAGGCCATTCTTACAGGGGTTAGGTGATATCTTAAATGTGGTTTTGATTTGCATTTCTCTGATGATGACTGAGGCTAAGCACTTTTTCATGTGTCTGTTGGCTGCCTGTATATCTTCTTCTGAGAAGTGTCTATTCATGTTTTTTGCTCACTTTTTAAAGTGGCTGTTTGGACCCCTACCTATCATCATACACAAAAATTAACTCTAAATGAATCAAAGACCTAAACATAAAACCTCAAACTATAAGAATCTTAGAAAATGCAGGAGACACCTTTATGGAAATTGGAACTGGGAACCAATTCCTATTCAGAACTCTAAAGTCCAATACCTTAAGACATAATATGTTATAGTTACATGTTTATAATCTATCCAAGAGTTGCTTATATTTGTGTCCCCAAAACTGATGAACATACTTTGAACACATTTGGTGTTCAGTCATTTTTTTCCACTGAATTCTTATGTCTGTATATTGGAAAGTCAACACTTAAATTCTAATAGTTAATATATTAGAAATGAAGATTGTGTTCAATTACATCACTGCTTAAAAAACAGTATTCCATGTAGTGAGTGTTTCCTCTGGTTGAAAACTTCTATTTCAGACATTTTTTTTTCTCTTTTAATTTTTTTATTTTAAAGATGTTAGGTACAATTCAGGGTTAAGTATACAAATGTTCATTATGCAGGTATACTTGTTGATGAGGTGTGCCCCCCCATCCCCTGGCAGATTCCCACTTCTGCCAATCCTGCATCCCAACCCCACCTCCCAGTAGTTTCCTGCTACTGCCAATCCTTTTCTTAAAGTATTATGATAACTATTCAAGGTCTGTTTATGATTGAAAACTTGTGATACTCAGTTCTTTGTTTCTGTGACACATCACTCAGTATTATAGACTCTAAGTCTATCCAAATTGCTGTGAAGTTCATGATTTTGACCTTGATGACTGTGTAAGATTCCATTGTGTATGTGTACCACATTTTTTTATCCAGTCCTCTTTTGATAGATAGCACAGTTGACCCCATGTTCTTGCTACTGTGAACAATGCTACGAATAACATACATATGCAGGCATCTTTTTTATACAGTGATTTGAGTTCTTCCAGATATATTCCCAATAGGGGGATTGCGGGGTCATATGGAAGGTCAATTTTTTAGATCTTTTAGGAATCACCATGCTGTTTTCCACAGAGGCTGTACTAGTTTACACTCCCACCAGCAGTGTAGAAGTGTTCCCTTTTCCCCGCATCTTCTCCAGCATCTATTGTTTTTTGAGTTATTGATGATGGCCATCTTGACGAGTTAGGTGGTACCTCAGTGCGGTTTTAATTTTCATTTCTTCGATGATTAGTGAGGCTGAACATTTTTTAATGTATTTGTTGGCTGCTCATATGTCTAATTTTGCGAAGAACCTATTCACATCTTTTGCCCACTTTGTAATGGAGATGTTTGCATTTTTATTTTTGGCATATTTGAGTTCCTTGTAGATCCTAGGTGTTACGCCTTTGTCAGACATACAGTTGACAAATATTTTTTCTAATCCTGTGGGCTGTCTCCCTGCTCTCTGTATGGTTTCTTTAGCTTTGTAGAAGCTTGTTAGTATGATGAGGTCCCACTTGTCTATCTTATCTCTTATGGCATGGGCACTTGGGGTTTTGATCAGGCATTGATTGCCAGTTCCAACTTCCATAAGGGTGTCTCCTGCATTTTCTAAGTTTCTTATAGTTTGAGGTTTAATGTTTAGGTCTTTGATCTAATTAGAGTTGATTTTTGTGTATGGTAATAGGTAGGGGTCTTGTATTAATCTTCTGCATGTAGTCAGCCAGTTTTTCCAACACCATTTACTGAATAGGTTCTCCTCTCCCCAGTGGTTGGTAGTGGAGGCTTTGTCAAAGATGAGTTGGTTGAGAAATTGAGATTTTGCTTCTGGAATCTCTATCCTTTTCCATTGGTCTGTATGCTTGATGTTGTACCAATATCAGGTTGTTTTGGTTGTTGTAACTTAAAAGTTTGAAGTCTGGGAGTGTGATACCTCCTGCTTTGTTTTTTTTTTTGCTGAGGATTGTTTTGGCTATTTGTGCTCGTTTGTTTTCATATGAATTCCTGTATTGTCGTTTCTAGGTCTGAGAAGAATGCTGCTGGTAATTTAATGGGTATTGCATTAAATCTGTAGATTGCCCCAGGTAGGATGGACATCTTGACAATGTTGATTCTTCCAATCCATGAGCATGGAATATTTTTCCATTTTTTTGTGTCTTCTTGGATTTCTTTGAGCAGTGTTTTGTAGTTCTCATTGTACAGGTCTTTCACTTCTCTGGATAGGAAGATAGCAAGGTATTTCATTTTTTTGTGTGTGACTATTATGAATGGGATTGTGCTTTTTATTTGGGCTTCTGTTTATTTATTGTTGGTGTATAGAAATGCAACTGTCTTTTGCACATTTGTTTTGTACCCTGAGACTTTGCTAAAGTCATTTATCAGAGCAAGGAGGTTTTTGACAGATTCTTTTGGGTTTTCGAGGAATAGAATCATGTCGTCTGCAAAGAGGGATAACTTGACTTCCTCTTTTCCTGTTTGGATACCCCTGATCTCCTTATCTTGTCTGATTGCTCTACCTAGGATTTCTAAAGCTGTGTTGTAAAGGAGGGATGAGAGTGGGCATTCTTGTCTTGTTTCTGTTTTCAGAGGAAATGGTTCCAATTGCTGTCTGTTTAGCAGTATGCTGGCTATGGGTTTCTTTAGTTGGCTCTTACTATTTTGAGGTATGTTCCTTCTATGCCTGGGTATTCAAGAGCTTTTATTAAGAAAGGGTGTTGGATTTTATCCAAAGCTTTTTATGTTTAATAATTTAATCATGTGGTTTTTGTTTTTATACCTGTTGATGTATTTAACTACATTTATGGTCTTATGAATGTTGAACCAGGCTTGCAACCTGGGGATGAAGCCTAGTTGGTCATAGTGGATGATTTTTTTAGATGTGTTGTTGAATCCAGTTTGTTAGGATCTTGTTGAGAATTTTAGCATCTATGTTCATCAAGGATATTGACCTATAGTTCTCTTTCTTTGTTAGATCTTTACCTGGTTTGGGTATCAGTGTGATGGTAGCTTTGTAAAAAGATTTGGGGAGAGTTACATCTTTCTTAATTTCTGGAATACTTTCAATAGGATTGGTATCAGTTCCTCCTTGTATGTTTTTTAGAATTCTGCTGAAAAGCCATCTGGTTCAGGGCTTTTTTTTTTGGTAGGAAATTTTCTTATGACCTAGGCAATTTCCTTGGCTGTAATTGGTCTATTCAGGGTCTTGATTTTTTCTTGTTTCAACCTGGGGAGGCTGTGTAATATCAGAAAGTTCTCCATTTCCTTTAGGTTTTCAAGTTTGTTTACATACAAGTGTACGTAGTAGTCTCTGATAATCCTTTGTATTTCTTCGGGATCAGTTGTGACTTCGTCATTTGCATTTCTGATTGAATTTATTTGGGCTTTTTCTCTCTTTTTCTTGGTCAGTCTAGCTAGGGGACCATCAATCTTTTTTATCCTTTCAAAGAACCAGCTTTTTGTTTCATTGATTTTTTTTTGTATTATCTTTTTGTCTTCTATGTCCCAAATTTGGGCTTTTATTTTGGTGATCTGGATTCTTCTGCTGAAGTTAGAGTTTTGGTGGTCATGCTTTTCCAGCTTCCTTAGATGATTTGTTAGGCTGTTAACTTGTAATCTTTCTATTTTCTTTGTGTGTGTTCATAGAGATAGGAATTCCCCTCTTAGTACTGATTTTATTGCATCCCAAGGATTTTGGTAAGATGTTTCTCCATTTTCATTTGTTTCCAGGCATCTTTTAATTTCTGTTTTGATTTCCATGTTGACCCAGGAGTTGTTTAGCATCATACTGTTTAGTGTCCATGTCTTTGTGGGTTTTAGGGGAACTTTGTTGGTGTTGATATTTATTTTTATTCTATTGTGGTCTGAGAAGGCGCATGGCAGGATTTCAGTCTTATTAAATTTGTTTATGCTTGATTTATGGTCGAGGATGTGGGCGATTTTAGAATATGTTCCATGTGGTGATGAGTAGAATGTATATTCCATGTTTGTTGGGTGGAGTGTTCTGTAGGTATCAGTTAAGTCTATTTGGTCAAGCGTTATGTTGAGGTTCTGGATCTCCTTGTTGATTTTTTGTCTTGATGATCTGTCTAGGGTTGTGAGTCGGATATTTAAGTCCCCAACTATGATAGTGTTAGAGTCAATATCTTTTTTAAGTTTACCCAGAGCTGCTTTATGAAAGTTGGTGCTCCTATGTTGGGCGCATATATGTTTAGGATGGGTATTTCTTGTTGATGGATTGAACCTTTATCGTTATGTAGTGACCTTCCATATCTTTTTGATAGCTTAAAGCGTATTTTATCTGAAATTGTGACTCCTGCTTTCTTTTGTGTTCCATTCGCCTGAAATTTTGTTGCCCATCCTCTTACTTTGAGTCTGTGAGTGTCCTTTCTGGTGAAGCGAGTCTCTTGGAGACAATATATTGTTGCCTCATGATATTTTATCCATTTTGCCATTCTATGTTTTTTTCAGTGGTGCATTTAATCCATTCACATTCAGACTAATTATTGAAATGTGAGAGTTTATTCCCATCATGAGGTTCTTATAGAGTTTGTTGTTCCTGTTTGTTTGCTGTCTTTCTTTTGATTTTTGGGTTGATTCATGTGTGTTTTCAATCTTTTCCCTGCATTTTTGTGATGGGTGTTGTCATTCTTTTTTCTCCCCTTTCTTCTGTGTTTAATACTTTCTTAAGTGTTTCTTGTATAGCTGGTCTGGAGTCAGCATAAGCTCTTAGGGATTGAATGTCTGGAAAAGATTTTAATTCTCCATCACTGATGAAGCTCATCTTAGCTGGGTAGCTCATTCTTGGTTGAAATTGTTTATCTTTGAGAACTTTGAAGATTGGGCTCCAAACCCTCCTAACCTGAAGTGTTTCTGTACATAAATCTGCTGCTATTCTAATTGGTCTGCCTTGATAGATAGTCTGACCTTTTTCTCTTGCTGCCTTGAGGATTTTTTCATTTATACATATTTTGTGAAAGCAAATTCCTATGTGTCTAGGAGTTGGTCTTCTCATTTAATGTGTTGCAGGGGTTCTCTGAATCCCTTGTGTTTGACTGGTTGCATCATTGATGAGATGAGGGAAGTTTTCTTATATGATTTCATGGAATGTTTGTTCCAGGGAGATCTCTGTCTATCTATCTGCCTTGGGGATTCTAATTAATCTTAGGTTTGGCCTCTTGAAATAATCTCCTCTTGGATGTTTTGTTCTGTCTTTTTAAGCTTCTTTTCTATGTTTTTAACAGTTGGGGTTAGTTTTATATTTTGGTCCTCAAGCTCTGAGATTGTTTCTTCTGCTTGGCTAATTCTGCTTTCCATGCTTATCAGTTTGTTATATATTTCATTCACTGTATTCTTTATTACTGTTATCTCAGCTATCAGCTCCTTCATCCTTTCCTCTTGTCTCTACTCAAGTCTATTTATTCTCTCTATTAATATCTTGATATCTGGGTTTGTGGTTTGAGACCATTTTGAAGGCTCCTCATTGTTTACATTCCAAAGTCTGTATTCTCAGTGTCTGACCTCCCAGGGGTCTGTGTGAGATCCATATACTTCTTTTGGTTTTTATTCATTTATGTGGACTCCCCTTCCCCTTTTTTAACCTCTTCTTTAATTCTGTTGTTCAGGGATGGGTGGTAGCTTTTACTTCTTTATTGCTCAATCTCTTATTCTTCCTTATGTGAATCCTCTGGCTTTGTTCAATTCTGAATCTGGACTGTGGGTTGAGGTCTGTACTTTTTGCAGTTTTGAGATTTCATTAAGGGGGAAGCTGTGATTCAGAAACTATTTGCAGATCCCAGTATCCACTGACAGGTATATGGATCCCTTGGAACTCACTTCCCACTGCCTTACAATCTGTCCATGCAGTGGGGGTGTGGGCTTACTCCCTGAAAGCACATTGAGGTAAGAAAAAGGAAAAGAATGGGAAAAGGAAGGAGGGGGATGAGAGGAAAGTGGGGAGAGAGAAAAATAAGATGGAAAACAGACAGGCATACCAACTGACAAATGAAAAGAGACACAAAGACAAAAGATTAAACAAACTAAAACCTGCAGACAATCATACAAACACACAAAACAACGAAAACCCTCCATTGATGTACTTTCCCTTCAAAAATACCCATACACAAACAAGAAGTCTAAAAAAACAGTAATAAAATAATAAGAACAAAGCAAGTACAAAAACGTAATCAAAACAGAGAGAAAAAAAACTAAAACAAAAAACCAAACAGAACAAGCAAAACAAACATACAAACCAAAAAAATAAAACTCTCTCTGAGGTTGTTCCTGTAAGTTCAACTTCCTTTCAGCTCTGATCTCTAGCCCCTCCCCTCTGCTCTCAGCTAGGCTGATAGGGTTTCTCTCAGCATGGATCAGATGCCCCAGGCCTACTGTGGGAGAAGAGTGGATCAGATCTGGATTCACCCAGCTTGCTGCCTGTCAGTTCTCCCACTCAGATCTGATGTTTCTGCATCCAATCCAGCATGGGGTAGGGGCTTCTGTCTCTCTGAGTTTGATGAGATTACCCCTAGGTCCCAAGTTGGAGGCTGGGTGGAGCTGGGTGGGGCGATGCAGGTGATACAGAGAAAATGACTCCAGTTGGTGTTTCCTCACTGGTGGTGGGGCTCCTCTCCAGTTCTCCCCGATCTTCTCTCTCCAAGGATTGGATCCAAGACTCTATCCACTTTGCTGTCACAGTTGATGGTGTGGGCTAAGTGCCAGGTGATGAGAATCAGCTGTATTCAGCAGGCTCTTCTCAGGAGAGTCCCGAGAACAGCAGACAATCCTGTGTGCTGGTGGCTACAATCTCAGGGTGGTGGGGGGTTACAGCCATCTCTGGAGGAGAGCCCCAGGTGCATGAACCCAAGTCTCCCCTCGGACATACTTTCACTCACCCACCAACACACACTCACTCATGCAGAGAGTCTTTATGGACACTTGCTTTTGTGGAGACTCTCACAGACTGACCTGTTCTGTTGCCATCTTGCTGGAAATCCTATTTCAGATATTTAACAAGACTTCATTTGGTCTAGCATTTACACTATTTAGATAGCATAAATGCTTATTTGCATGACTTAAGTAGATAGATGCAAGAAGTAGTTATCTTGTCACTGATTATGAAATCGTTAAAGAGAATGATTATTACTGATTACCTCTTTGCATTTTGAATCAAAAACCCAAATTCCATAAAAATTAAGTGTTCCTAGAACTATTCAGAAGTGTGTTTTTGTGTAGTGACATAATTACTAGCAGGCATTCATAGCCATTTACTAGATGATGTGCCCTTAAGTATAATTAATCAATATAATTCTTATACTTTTGGATTTTTATATTCTTTTCAGAGATCCCTGATTCTTATTTCTTTTCTTTGTTTTAAGAAACTTTTTTTTTTTTTTTTTAGAGTTGGAGTGTCACTCAGTTGCCCATGCTGGAGTACAGTGGCACACTCACCACCAACCCAGCCATGACCTCTTGGGCTCTCGTGATTCTTCCACCTCAGTCTTCCAAGTAGCCAGAACTACAAGTGTGCACTACCACTCCTGGCGAAGTTTTTGATTTATTGTAGAGACAAGGTCTCACCATGTTGCCCAGGCTGGTCTTGAACCGATAGGCTCAGGCATTCATCTTGTCTTGGCCTCCCAAAGTCCTGGGATTACAGGCTTGAGCCACCACACCCTGCTGAAACTTTGCTTTTTGAGTCAGTGTATTACTGTCATCCAGGCTGGAGTGCAATGGCACAGTCATAGCTACCACAGCCTTGATCTGCTGGGCTCAGACTATCCTTCCACCTAAGCCTTCCAAGTTGCTGGAACTACAGGCATGTGCCACCATGCCTGGATAATTTTTTTTTTTAATGTAAGATGAGTTTTTACCATGTTGCCCAGGCTGGTCTTGACCTTCTGGGCTCAGGCAGTCCTCTCACCTCAGTCTCCCAAAGTGCTGGGATTACAGGCATGAGGCACTGTGCCTGGCCAAGAAACTTTTTTTGAAAAATTCTATTTATTCATTTATTCAACAGTTCTATATTTAACTTCTACTATATGTTTGAGGAACAGAGTTAGGCCAAATCTGTTATAAGTGAACAAGACAGATAAAGTTTCTGCTGTTAGAATTAAGGGTAAGCCGGGCTCGGTAGCTCAGCCTGTAATCCCGCGTCTTTGGGAGGCTGAGGTGAGTGGATTGCCTGAGTCCGCGGGTTCGAGACCCGCCTGGGCAGTGAGACCTCATCTCTACAATAAATCAAAAAATCAGCCAGGCGTGGTAGCGCATGCCTGTAATTCCGGCTACTCAGAAGGCTGAGGTGGAAGGATCTCTGGAGCCCAGCAGGCGAGGCTGCGGTGGCTGGGAGCGGCCACTGCACTCCAGTCTGGGCGACAGAGTGAGACTCCAACTCAAAAAAAAAAAAAAAAAGAATTAAGGGTAAATAATTAAGGGATAAATAGACGCTTACCCATTTAACCAATGTTTACTGACTGACTGCCTACCATGTGCTAGGCATTGCTCTGGGAATTGTGGTTACAGTAGTAAAAAGTAATAGAAGTTCATACCCTCTCTTAGCTTACAGTCTAATAGAAGAATAACAGAATAAGAAAGGAAGGCTAACTGTATAAAAGACTGATCAGGAAAGGCCTATCTATGAAAGTGTCATTTGAATTGAGAACTAAAGGACGAGAAAGAACCAAAGGAAAAAACTATTTAAGACCAAACAACAATTACCAGAATAGGAACAAATTCATCATGTTTGATGCACATCGGTTTGTAGTTTTCAAGATGGTAATATTATGGAATTTACTAATGCTTTTGGTTTTTTTAAATTAATTATAAAGTGTAGGTATCATTTGTGAAGTTTTGTGAGAGAGAGTGGATAGCAAAGAGTGAACAATTTGAGGACAGATATCACAGCCAGATAGAAACTCCAGAGAAAAGAGAATATACAAACCACAGAAATGCATGAGGGTTGCTGGGCAGTGTTAAAAGTCTACTTGTAGCTTTGTTATCTTGAGTTTAAAGTGAAACTAGTCAAAATGGTTGTGTGGTTTTTTCCAGCTTTGAGAGATGTGAAGGAGGTGTAGGATTTAACCAGAGTTGTTTTTTCCTCAAGAGAATGTGGAGAAAGAGAGGAAAAGAGTGTTGAGGACATTTGCAAAGAAGTCACAATAATACAAATTATAGAGTCCATGGTAGGGAGGGAGAAATGGGTAGGGAATCAAAACTGAAGAGGGCTGATGGACCCAAAGAAAGTAGATAAACAATAAATTGGTGGTGTGAATGAGGTTGGAGAGTGTTTAGAGGAAGTGACATATGAACTGGGACAAGTAGGTGTTAGCGGTAGGAAGAGATGGTGTCTAATAAGACCCTTAAGCAAGAAAGAACTGACCAAAGAAATTCAGAGTAGCTGGATCATTGTATATGAGAGACGAAGTGTTACGAGACGAGACTAGGAAGTTAAGCAAGGGCCATATTTTAGATGAGACTAGGAAATTAAGCAAGGGCCATATTTCAAAGAACCTGAAGGAGATTTCATCTTAAAAGCAATGGAGAGGACCCACTAATGAGTTTTACGTAGAGACGTGACATAAAATACAAATCACTTATAAAGTATTGAATTTTCTTAAATGAGGAAGTTGAATTTTATCATCTCTAAGGTACATTCTGAAATTCTTTGTTTCATTGTAATACCTGTGTATAAAGAAGTAAACAAAAAATGATATAACTATATCTCTTATTTTAATATTAAAATAATTAATGACAATATGGGGCTAGATTAAACATAGAAATAAAGCCTTGCTTAGAAAGCATTATTAAACTCATTAATCTGTTTGCAAATGAGAATTGAAATTAGATTTTATATGACTCTGAAGTATGTTTGGTTACTGTTGTATATTTTCTATCTTATCAGTGGAAATATTAGATAATTTCCCATGAGTTTATGTGTGCCATTTAATATCCTCAGTCAAATGTAGATGAAACTGTACTTTTTCCTTCTAGGAATTTAAACCTTTGAGATGTTTCCATTAATTGGAAAAACAATCATCTTTGATAACTTTCCTGATCCTTCTGATACATGGGAAATCACTGAAACAATTGGCAAAGGCACTTATGGGAAAGTTTTTAAAGTTTTGAATAAGAAAAATGGCCAAAAAGCAGCAGTCAAAATTCTGGATCCAATTCATGTAAGTCACATTTTCTTTCTAATTAACTTTGTTTTTATCTGTATTAAGCAGTTAAAAAATCTATAAGTATCTTTTTCTTTTTTGAGTTGGAGTCTCACTCTGTCACCCAGGCTGGGAGGGCAATGGCACGCTCCCAGCCACCACAGCCTTGACCTGCTGGGCTCCGGCGATCCTTCCACCTCAGCCTTCCAAGTAACTAGAACTACAGGCGCGCACTACCACATCCGGCTAGTTTTTGATTTATTGTAGAGATGAGGTCTCGCCAAGTTGCCCAGGTGGATCTCTAACCCGTGAGCTCAGGCAATTCACTCACCTCGGCCTCCCAAAGCGCGGTATTACAGGCTGAGCCACCGAACCCGGCCCTTTTTTTTTTTGAGTTGGAGTCTCATTCTGTCACCTAGGCTGGAGTGTAGTGGCAAAATCACAACCACTGCAGCCTCGACCTGCTTGACTCAGGTGATCCTTCTGCCTCAGCCTTCCATGAAGCTGTAACTACAGGTGTGCACCACGACACTCAGTTAATTTTTTGATTTATTGTAGAGATGAGGTTTTGCCAAGTTGCCCAAGCTGTTCTCGAACCTGTGGGCTCAGACAGTCCTCTCACCTCAGCCTCCCAGAGTGCTGGGATTATAGGTATGAGCCACTGTGCCTGGCTTAAGTCTATAAGTATCTTATTTTGATTTGCTCATCACAGTGCATTCTTACACAGGTTACAATTTGAAAAAAAAATGTACCAGGCTTGGTGGCTCAGCCTGTAATCCCAGCGCTTTGAGAGGCCGAGGTGAGTGGATTGCCTGAGCCCACGGGTTCGAGACCCTCCTGGGCAACTTGGTGAGACCTCATCTCTACAATAAATCAAAAAATTAGCTGGGTGTGGTAGCACACACCTGTAGTTCCAGCTACTTGGAAGGCTGAGGTAGAAGGATTGCTGGAGCCCAGCAGGTCGAGGCTGTGGTGGCCGGGAGCATGCTACTGCACTCCAGTCTGGGCAACAGAGTGAGACTCCAACTCAAAAAAAAAAAAAAGTAAAAGTCTACTTGTTTGATTTTCCTGCTTTATGTGCTTACCATATATTATAAGGCACAATAAGTACTTGATAAATGAATTAATAAGTGTATAAGTTCATAAATAAATGTAATAAGGTGATTCAAAATTACTTTAGATTTCAAAAATCTGTGAAAATACACTCATGGATCTAGAAGTAACCCTAAAGTATCATCTTAACCCTATAATATCATCTTAAATTCTACTTTTCTTTCTGCATTTATTTAGACTTCAAGCAGAATTTCTCTTAAGCCAAACTGAAGAGAGTTTTTAAAAAATTAAATTTCTTTCAGAGAGGGAAATTAATTTTCAGGTTTGCTTAAATGTTTTCAATGGCAAAATGGTGTGGATTTATAATGAGCATGAGATTGTCTCATTATGAAGAATTGAGTTTTACTTTCAGTTTTGCTGGTCTATGCTTAAGTGAAACCATAATGGGTGTCCCCTTATTGCTTTTTTGTGGGTAACAGTTGTGATAAGGGAAACTACCAATCCTTTTCTCAGGAGACTGCTGAGATTCTATGGTTTGGAAATAAGGGCTGGGACTTTTGAAATACCTTCAGGCTGCTGGGAGATACTTTGCTCTCCTGTAGCACAGGGGTGAGCCAAAATGAGCTCAGTAACCACATACTCCCCAATTTCTATTAAGAGCAACTTCTCTAATTACAAGACTCTTGCACATGTGATGGGAACATGGCAGGATGGAAATGATAAAATGTATTTGGAGAGAACATCCAAGTCCTAGATCCTTATCACAGCTTACCCACTGACAAACTGTAAGACAGTTCAAAAGGATCTGTGAGTCTCTGTTTGTTCATCTTAGAATTGCACTTTCTTTTTTGATAGTTTATTTTCACTAAACCCATTATAACTACACTATTCCATATTATTTTGAGTAGAGGAGAAGGGGGGTAGTCTTAAATGAGGAAAAAAATGAGAAGCATTGTGCTCAGGCTTAACTGATGCTGAAGGTCTTCACATTCCTCTATTGGAAATTTCTAACCATTTAAACTGAAGGAAGAGAGGCACAAGTTAAATTTTACCAAAAGGACTTTACATCTCTTTCCTCTAACTTTTGCTTTTAGGGATTGGGATGTGTGGCAGCAAGAGAAAGGACTTCAGCTTGATCCCGTTGTCAGGCCTCATTGTTAGTGTGTCTCTCCTCTTCCCTTCCTTCTTGATAGAGAGAAGAAATGGCTTATGATACATTACCCATTATTCTTTCATAATTTACTTATGTGTGGTGTACTTACAAACCTTATAAATCATGTTTGGTACTATTACTTTAATGAAATATTGATTTTATAACTATAGTACTTAAATTTGTTATTTTGCTTTTATTCTTGTCACAATACTTATGTTTTCCTAATAAGTATTTATTTATTCTTCATTCATCTTGCAAGTCAAATAGAAAAAATATATAGCTAAGAGATTATAATCTTAAATATATTTAAAAGCATCTAAGCATTTTACAAAGATTTTTAAAAATTAAATTATTCTTGGATGGGTCATTGGTACTTTGGGAGGCTAAGGCAAGTGGATTGTATGAGCTTTCAGGTTCAAGATCAGCCCAGATAACTTGGCGACAACTTGTCCCTACAATTAAAAAAAAAATTAACCAGACGTGTTAACACGCACTTGTAGTTCCAGCTACTTGGAAGACTGAGGTGGAAGGATCACTGAAGCCCAGCAAGTCAATACTGGGGTGGCCGAGTGTGCCACTGCACTCCAGCCTAGGCGACAGAGTAAGACTCTGACTCAAAAAAAAAAAAAATTAAATCAGTCTTACTATTATGTATTTTTCATTAGTAGTTTTTTTCTCTAAGGGGCATTAAATGAGCAATATTGAAGGTAGACTTGAAGTCTATACCTGGATTTTACAATAACACACTCTGACTGTGATATCTCTGAACTTGACTTTCTGCCTTCAAAAATTAGAACTCAGGCTTAAATTTATTTCTATCTCAGTGATTTCATGATTCTGTGGTAAAACAACATAGACATTAAGTGTCACTGTAAAATCAGTATTGGTAAAGCTCTCTCTTATTTACTACTCTGAATTGTTTCACATATATGTGATTTTCTAGAAAGATGAGTAAGTGGCTATCTTGCATTTTTATTGATAAGAGAGCAACTTATTCTACTTCTGGTGAATGAGCTTTTGGTTCACTAAAGGTTATATGCCATCTATATAATTTAACTCTGTTTTACTTTTTTTTGAAAAGTGGGAATTTATGGTTTGTATGACTGGTTTTGGGATAACATCCAAATCATGTCTTCCAAAGAAACAAAATGAACCAGATTACTAATCCTAAAAGTATTTATTTAAAGTCAATGGCTTTGCCATTGTGACAAAGTTAGTAATATAAAAAAAAGCAAACTTATGTGGAGTAGTTCTCTATAGATTTTTTTTCTAATTGCCTATAAAAATAGACCATTATTTATCCCTTTTAAAATCCCCTGAAATTAATATTGCTTAAGATACATTTGATTAGCATAAAATCACAATATCCTCTCTTAAACAGTTGGAGAAATTTCAGTACATAGTATATGCAGAATAAAAGCTATCATGACCTTGCTTTGACAAAATTAGATTCTTTATTTGATAGTCTATTTGCCATTCTTTGCCATTATTCATACTTTTCTAACAGTTTTCTTTTTATGACTTTTTGAAACTAGGATATTGATGAAGAGATTGAAGCAGAGTATAACATCTTAAAAACACTATCTGACCATCCTAATGTGGTCAAGTTCTATGGAATTTACTTTAAGAAGGACAAAATCAATGGAGATAAGCTGTGGTTGGTTCTTGAAGTAAGTGCTTCAATGTTATTTGCATGGGTGGATTGTAGTGTGGTTCTGAAATGACTTACTATTTATGTATTGTCAACACCATAAAACAATTGTAGTAAGTTCCCGATCTGTCATATCCTCAGTAGAATGCTGTGCCTAGTTCTGGACTTGTCATATTAAGATACACATCAGGAAATTAAAATTACAAAGACTACTACAGATTAAAAGGAGATGACTCCACAATAAAAGATTAAATAAATTGAGATTATTTTTTCCTTCAGAAAAACAAGTTAAAAGAGATTTCATTATAATATTTATTTATTCACCTATATTTTGTTTAGTTAACATGTGACTGAGGCTCTGTGCCAGGTACTCGGATATAAGAGAAAATTAATGTTAAGTGAGGCTTCATTAGAACAAATAGTGAGCTGTGATTTTCTGTCTTTATTGAATGCTAATGACTTAAACTACAGAACCAGATTTTGTTTTGTTTTGTTTTGTTTTTGAGTTGGAGTCTCACTCTGTTGCCCAGACTGGAGTGCAATGACTGCTCCCAGCCACTGCAGCCTCGACCTGCTGGGCTCCGGCGATCCTTCCGCCTCAGCCTTCCAAGTAGCTGGAACTATAGGTGCGTGCTACCACACCTGGCTAATTTTTTTGATTTATTGTAGAGATGGGGTCTCGCCAAGTTGCCCAGGTGGGTCTCGAACCCACGGGCTCAGGCAATCCACTCACCTCAGCCTCCCCAGGTGCGGGATTACAGGCTGAGCCACGGAGCCCGGCTGGGAACCACATGTTTACATTTATGGGGAAGAAAACTTACTAAAAATAGTGTAGATACTGAGTATGTTGCCAAAGAGAAGTAGAGTCTGTCTTTTTAAGTCCCAAGAGTAGGTTTTATTTGTTTGAACAGTCCTCTCTAAGGCAGGAATACTAGGAGGTACTTTACCAAGACTTCAAGCCCTAAAAGAATTCGATTTTTCTGATTTTCATTGAACATTATTTTTTAAGTGAAGTAATTGTTAATTCTAATAAGATCTATTAGAATTTTTAAAAGTTGTTTTGTGTCAAACTCAACAACAGTAAACACCTTTGACTACTGTAACAGCATGTACTTATTGTGCTCAGTGGCATTTTATTAGCATTTGACTATTTCTTTTTTAATGTTCCATTGGTTTTCCTGAAGTGGCACTGTCTTAATTTCGTTGTACTGCTATAACAATAAAACACAGACTGGGTAATTTATAAAGAAAAGAAATTTGTTTCTCACAGTTCTGGAGGCTGGAAAGTCTAAGATCAAGGAACCCACAGATTCAGTTGTCTGGTGAGGCCTGCTCTCCATTTCCAAGATGGTACCTTTTTGTTGCATCCTCTGAAGGGAAGGAATGCTGTGCCCTTACATGGCTGAAGGCAGAGGGCAAAAGTATATGATGTTGCATGAAGTCTCTGTAATCAGACTCTTAATTCCATTCATGAGGAAGGACCTCTCATGGCATAGTTATCCCCTAAAGACCTCATGTCTTAACATTATCACATTAGGCATTAAGTTTCAATACCTGAAACACATTCAAAACATAGCAGGAATAATACTTATGTATAAATTATATTATTTTATACTTTATATTCATATTTTTTCTATTACGTTTTTAAGTGATTCTACAAATAATTATTGTAGAAAATACTTGAAGGTATTAAAAACACTATTAACATTTAACATATTTGCTTCATATTTCTATGTTCAAAATGGTTTGCAATATTACTTATGAAATTATCCTACCTTTTCACCTAATAAAATTTCAGATAGACTTCATCATTGATATCTTTTTGAAAGTAAATACATTCTACATTCACTTGGTTAATAGAAAGCAGATAATACCAAATTACTGATAAGATAAAACAATAAACATGTAAGTCCAGTTTAGCAGTGCCAACTTCTCTTGAACAAGTCTGCACTTTTGACGTATTGTGATTGCTGTACCTGGAAAAGAATGGCTGAGCTTCTGTACTATCTCATTTAGTAATCCATGCTCTTAATTTTAACAAGATTGTCAACTGCATATTAGGGACTCTATGAATGCCATGCATCTGACCTCTTTGGTATCATTTTGCTGCTCACTTAGGTGAAACCCACTGACTCCTAGATCCCATGGCCTTTTCTTTCCAAGTTTATGTTTTTATTTTGCACATTATGTAGTAATATGTGCCTCACTCCCATTTTCCACTTTGCTAATGTTACCAAGCCTTGAATTCTTCCAATTCAGTTTCTGTAGGGAACAAAATTTCTCATCTCTTAATCTGGAGGTACATTTGTGAGGAGTACTCAGACAGACTCCTTGATGTTGATGTTTTGTATGTGGGATAAGAAGGTGTTAAATGTTTTGACTAGAGACTTGCTATGTTGCTTAGTCTGATCTCAAACTCTCATGCTCAAGCTATCCTCCCTTCTCAGCCTCCCAAAGTGCTGGGTTATAGGCGTGAGCCACTGCACCTGGCCTGATTTCTTGTTTTCTGCCCCTCTCCTTTCAACTGCACTTCCACCTCCATTAGTCCCTAGCACAGTCTGGATTAATCTGCTCAGATGATCTGAAAATAGCCTCACCAAGTGTTCTAGTTTGTGGCTTCCTTTGCATTGCTAAGTCAGTTACCACTTGCTTATCTGCTTTCCATTTTGCAAAATTTTGCTGAAATTTTTTGCCCACTTCTCTCCCTTTTTGCTGTCCTTTTTAAACTTACTGTTTGCTAGCATTTTAATGGAAATCCATGGGTAGGAGGAAATAAATTTATGTGTTTCATCTACCACCTTTCATTATGATAAGGAGCCTTTCAAAATGTAAAATTGTGTTGTCAAGAACTTTTCATCATCTGGAAGCTGTATAGCATATTATTTTACAAAGTTTTAAAATGTTTTCAATAGCTATTTGTGTCCTTTAAAAATAGACTATTTATTTATGATTTCAGAATTATAGTTGACCCTTGTACAATGTGGGGACTGGGGGCACCAACCCCTCATGCAATCAAAGATCTGTGTATAACTTTTGACTCCCCTAAAATTTAATAATAGCTTACTGTTGAACAGAAGCCTTAATGACAATATAAACAGTTGATTAACCCATATTTTGTATGTTATATGCATTAGATACTACATTCTTAAAATAAGCTAGAGAAAAAAATGTTGTTAAGAAAATTATAAGGAAGAGAAAATATATTTACTATTCATTAAGTGGAAGTAGATCATCATAAAGGTCTCCATCCCTATTGTCTTCACACTGAGTAGTCTTAGCAGGAGGAGGAAGAGGAGGGGCTAGTCTTGCTGTCTCACAAGTGGCACAGGCTGAAGAAAATTGGCATGTAGGTGGACCTGCTCAGTTCAAACCCATGTTGTTCAAGGGTCAACTGCATTTTATATTTCTCTAATTTAAGATAGCTTTATATTTTTAGTTAAATCACATATAAGAGCAAAGTTAAACTTTTGCTCATCTAAACCTAGTTGCCCAAATAATAGAATATAAATGATGAACTTAAACCTTTTTTTGCCAAACATTAATGGAGAATTTTAGAATTTATGTTATGTTTGTGTATTTGAGATGTAATGTTGTGCAAGTCCTTGATGTAGTCTTGAATAGTTTTTTGTATTTATATACTTCAAAACATTTTAATAATGCATTTAAAATTTTTCTTCCATGTAAAATCTTTGGCAGATTATCATTTAAATGGAGATTCAGGTGTTCTGCTGAATGTAGGCCTAAATGGGTAAGGAAAATAAGATATAAATGTTTGCCCAGAACATAGAAATATTGAATGGGATCAGTCATTGTCTTTTACATTTATCAAATTCTTATTCTAATATCTTGGCATTTCTCAGTATTGTCACCTGGAATTAAGTGAGAGATGGAAACTCCTGATCATAGTTAAATTTATTTTTGAGAAAGCAGAAAAGATTTATTAAAATGGTTTTGGAATATCCAGTACAAGTAAAGCAGCATCTTGATATAATGAATCAGGAGTCTTAACAGTTTCTTTAAACTCTGTCCTTGTATTTTATTATCAGATGGAGAATTGGAAATATCCCTAAATGACTTGAAAAAATGTAGTTTAATAAAATGATATTTGAGAAATCTGATCTATTTGAACTTACAAACTGAGAGGAAAAGGCATAAAGAAAGCAAGAAGTTGGCAAACTGTATAAGATAGTTGATTTTCATATGTAAATTAGACTAATTGTATATACACATAAGTGGCTAGATATACAATTACCTGATTTATAAAAATGAATGGTGCAGGTGCTGCTTTAGAGACACTTTCAGAAATTTGGCTTGTGACATCAATACTTTGTACTACAAAATGACTGCTAATTATATGTCTTATCATAATAAAGTCTAAATAAATTATTTTGCATGAGGATACCAAAAGGGGGGCAGTGGCTGTGATGTTACCCAGAAAGTCATGTTGACAACACTAGGCATTTAATGCGAATGTTCACAAAGAAGGTGTGTACTGGAGGGTGTGTGTCTAAGCAATGAGTGGCAATCCTCATTCTAAGCCTGGCATGTGGGGAAGGCTAGACTAGCCTAGACAAACTCCTGTGAAATGACTTATCGCCATGAAAGAAAAATCATTTTACTTATATTTCAATATAGAATTGAAATCCTAACAACAATGTTTTCCCAAATCTTGCTGGGCAGTCTGTTTTCTCTAGTTGTGATTTTTGAATTATTTCTTTTACTTTTTGATAACATTTTTCTATTTCTTATATTTTTCCTTCAGTTTGTTATTGGATATTTTTTGAGCATGAATGATATGCAAGACTCTGCTTAGAAATTATTTCCATCTTAATTTCATTTTTAGACTGTAAATGTTGCCCCGGGTTAGTAAAAAAGTACTAGTTGCAGGCCTTCTGAAATTCCACTTCCACACTTAAATGAAGTTTTATGCTGTGGAAACTATTTGTTTTTTTACAGAATATCTATGGAGATTTTTACTGTCACTTAATATCTTAGGTTTGTCTAATGATATAGGCATAAAAGGAGAACTGATATTTTCTGTTTGTTTTCACTTATGCCTCATTTTGAAACACCTCATGTATATTCCTTTCTTCCCATTGCCACCACACCTTTGACTGACCAGTTTAGTAAGATATAGGTATGTCTTTTTACTTTGTACTTCCTTTAACCCCTAGTGTCTACTGTTGAAGGTCAGTATATAGGAAGGGCGGGTGTGGGGAAGAACTGGGAAACTGAGAGTTGGATCAGGATTCTGCATAACCTCCAGCATGGGGAGACCAAAAAACAGTGTCAAAATTGAGTTCAGTCAGTCTTGTCTAAAGCATTTGCTACTGATGAACACAAAGGGAAGAACTGAGATTTAACTGTAATTTTACCCTTCTTGGTTAGGTGAATGACCACATTTTAAGTATGTAAGGAAATCTAGACTTCTTTCTCAGGAGCTATTTGCTTAGTGTACCTTCAGCTATAATGTAACCAAAATTCAGAGTTAGGGCATCTTCCTGTTGAAAGACCATTTCTTTCATAATCCAATTTTAGCTATAATTATTCCTTTCACGGTGGTGCTATACACTGCATTCTGTTATTCATCTGAATTGGTCCTGATTTGTTCATTCTTAATAGTGACATTGCTTTTTATTTTTGCGTCCCAATTACAGCGATTTTTCTCTTTGAAATTATATCCCTTTCAGGAGATCAAAGACTGGCAATTACAGGTGGTATTTGAAAGTATAAAAATTCAGTAAATAGTCATAAAGCCTCTCAAATGCATATTTTAGGTCATTGAAGTGGCATTCATAGATATAAATACTACTCTCATGTGTCATACATTATTGGTTTTTCTGTTGCTATACTTACATCTAATAAGTAATATAAGGCCTGTCATGAAGAAAGGAATCATGGGGTGACAGAAAGATGAGTCAGAATGAATGTGTGCTTTCTGGTTTGGCGTAGTGGCTCACGCCTGTAATCCCAACATTTTGAGAGGGTAAGGCAGAAGGATTTCTTGAGCCCACAAGTCTGAGACCAGCATAGGCAACATAGCAAGACCTTGTCTCTACAAATATCAACAAATTATCTAGGCATGGTGGTATGTGTCTGTAGTCCCAACTACTCAGGAGGCTGAGGTGGAAGGATCTCTTGAGCCCAGGAGATCAAGGCTGTGGTGAACCATGATTGTGCCACTGCACTCCAGCCTGGGTGACAGATTAAGACCTCAACTTTAAAAGAAAAATGTGTGCTTTCTATTTGTTCAACTATTAACCCTTTACTGTTTCTGCCCTGGAGGTAACATGTACATAGAAAGGAACATAAGCCTTTGCAGCCTTGTATATTTGTGAGGGATCAGGAGAAGCAGGGCAGAAGTGGGCGGTGGGCTTTAGGTTCCCTGATAGCACAGCATCATCATTCCTTCTTCCTTTTGGCAGCTTACAGTCTCAGTGGAGTAGCAGACTGATGGCATGTTTTGTGTTCTTAGGGCTGGAACAAGCTTTCCTAGCTCTCATATAAAAGGCTGTTATTTGGTGTACTTGTAATGGAACAGTCAGTTACCAAGAGTTGTTTCGTTTTGTTGTTGTTTAAAAGGCAAGATGGAAGAACAGTCTCAATGTACTTCTTTATACTTTTTTAACCTAGGAAATATATAAAGATTATACATATCTCTTGTTATGTTTTTCTTCCCTAATTGTATTTCAGTGCTCACAAAAGCATCTACTTCTCTGAATAGGAGTGCAGGTTTATAGATAACTTCAGAGATAAATAAATATGATGTGGCCAGAGATATTTTGCTGTTTAACAAATTAGTAGATTTTGATTGTACACACTAAAATATTTATTCTTATAAGTTATTTTCTCTTTGTTATCATAGGTTTCTTATTGACAGCATTGCCAATGTGTGATAGTGTTTTCCTAAGAATTTAAAAATATTTTAGGGTAAAGAAATTGTTTTATGTTTTAATTTGGTGTTTTCATAATTATATACAGTTACCAAACTACAACAAACTGCATACCTAAAAGAGTCAATTATATTATCTGTCAATAATACCTTTAAAATACTGTTTCTAGTTTACATATTAGAAAATCAATGGGAAATTTTTACACATTACAAAAGTACTCATTGGAAAACATCTGTTTGGAGATGGTCCCAGTTTTCATTAATGTTTGGTTCATTAATGTATTTTACTGAAATTAAGTCAAACATGTCACACTTGAAGATGTACCTTCCATACCATGTGACTGTGTGTGTGTGTGTGTGTGTGTGTGTGTGTGTGTGTGTGTGTGTGTGTGCATGTATAAGTTTAGAGAATAAGTTTACCTATCCAGTCCTTTATTTACCTTGTAAATAATGATCTCTTACTTTGGACCAGCCATTTTGAAAGGTTTTTAGCATTCAGTAGAGAATGAGACAACCTTTGTCATTATGGAACTTACTGGCAATGTGGTGGGGAAAGATAATTTACAACTAAATAAGCAATTTACTACTTACATATTTTTATTAGTGCTATGAAGAATATAAATAGGTATGTTAATAGAAAATGAAAGAGAAGAACTTTGATGAAAAGAGTAGCCAAACAAGGCCTGTCTGAGAAGGTAGTGTTTCAATCTGCTACTTGGAAACAAAACAAAAACAATAAATAGTTTTAGTATCTTTATTCTTTGAAATATTTTTCAAGCTAGCTCCTTCCATCTTGAACCCCCTGAAGCAAAACTGTAATTTTTGGAATGCAACATTACTTAGTATTCTAACCTCCATTGTAATTGCAGTGTAAGAATAGTGAGGGTATGGGTTGGAAGATATAATATTTAAATAAATAATGAGTAAACATCTTCTAAATTTGATGAACACTAAAAAACTGTAGAAGCTCAAAAATTCCCCAAGTATGATAGACAAAGAACCCCCTGAAAAGAACCACACTAAGATATGTCATAATAAAAACGCTGAAAACTATTAATAAAAGATTATAAAAACAGCAAAGAAAAAAGACTCATTACATATATGGGCCACAGAGGTGCTCACTGGTTTGTCATCAAATGCAATGGAACGATATCTTTAAAACATTGAAAGAAAAGTGGTCTCAGAATTCTGTATCCAAGAACAATATTAATCATAAGTGAAGACAAAATAAAAATAGACATTTTTATCAAATGAAAAAATAAGCAATTTACCACCAGGGACCTGTACTATAAAAAATGTCAAAGAACATTTTTCAGACTGAAGGAAGATAATTCCAGGTGGAAATCCAGATCTACAAAAGGAATAAAGAACACTATCCATAGTCAATATAAAGGTAAATATGAAACTTTTGATTTCCTATTTTTTAGTCTCTTCAGAAGTGTCTAAAGTCATAATAATAACTGTATATTATGGGGCTATAGCGTATGTAGTACTAAAAGGTAGACAATAATCACAAAAGGACAGAAGTGGAAAATTGAAAGTAGAGTAGTACCCCTCATCTAAGGTTTCACTTTCTGCAGTTTCAATTGCCTATAGTCAACCAGGGTACAAAAATATTATAGGTAAAATTCCAGAAGTAAGTAGTTCATACTTTTTAAATTGTGTGCCTTTCTGTGTATCATGATGAAATTGTGTGCCATCCTACTCCGTCCTGCCTAGGCCATGAATCATCCCTTTGTCTAGCATATTCATGATGTATATGCTACCTGCCCATTAGTCACATAGTAGTCCTGGGTTACCAGACTGTTGTATCATGTTGCTTAAGTAACCCTTATTTTACTTAATAATGATCCCCAAACACAAGAGGAATGGTGCTGGAATATTATTATAGTTTTTTAATGTTATTATTAGTTGTTATTAATCTCTTACTATACCTACTTTATAAATTAAATTTTATCTTAGATTTGTATGTGTAGGAAATAACATAGTATATACAGTGTTTGGTACTATCTGTGGTTTCAAGCATTCATGGGGCGTCTTGGAACATATCCTCCATGGATAAACGGGGACTACTATATACAGTTTTAAGTGTCTTACATTGTATGTGAAATAGTGTAATAATTTAAAAAATAGATTGTGATAAGTTAAAAATGAATATTATGAACCCTAAAGCAACCACTACAAAATAAAGAAGTATAGCTAATAAGCTAGTAAAGGACAAAATGGGATACTAAAAATATTCAAACTGAAAGAATGTAGAAAAATAGGAAAAACCGAACAAAGAACAGATAAGACAATTAGGAAACAAATAGCAATATGGTAAACTTAAACCAAACCAAATTTATAATTGCATCAAATGGAAATGGTCTAGAATCTATAATTTAGAGGCAGAAATTGTCAGACTGGGTGAAAGTAGGACCTGATTACAAACACATTTTATTATAAAGACTGACAGATTAAAAGTAAAAAGATGGAATAAGATATACTATTAAAACATTAATTTTTAAAAAGTTGGAGTGGCTGTTTTAATATAAGACAAAGTAACTTCCAGATAAGTAGTATAATCAGAGGCAAATTACATGTCACAATGAATGAAAAGTGAATTTGTTAAGATAAAGCACCCCAACTTTGTGTAATTAATAACAAAACTCTGAAATACATGAGGCAAAAACTGAAATAACTGAAAAAATAGGCAAATCTGCAATATTAAATGAAAATTTCAAAATTCTTTCCTCAGTAACCTAAAGAATAAGTAGGCTATTAAAATATAGAAGAGTTGAGTATTCTGGACCCTAAAATAGAGCCCTCCTACATTTAAAAGAGTTAAAATAATAAAAGCATATTCTTTGATCATAATGGAATTAAATTAAAAATCAACATAATAAAGATATCTGAAAAGCTCCCAAATGTTTGAGGATTAAATTGCATACTTCAAAAGTAAACTTTAGGTTAGAGAGGAAATCAAAAGGAAAATGGGAAAATATGTTGCATGAAATGATAATGAAAATACAACATATTAAATTTGTGTGATACAGTTGAGCAGTGCCTAGAAGGACATTTACACCTCCTTTTAATGTTTATATTAGAACAAAAGAAAGGTTTAATATTAATTATGTAGGATTTTTGTCTTAATAAGTTAATAAAATCAAAGCTAATTAAACCCAATGTAATTTGAAGGAAAGAAAAATAAAAATAGCAGTAGAAATCAGTTCAATAAAAAATGAGAAAAGAATAATAAAGAGAATAAAAGGAAAAGTTGGTTCTTTGTAAAGGTCAGTAATAAACTTGATAAATTCCTCTCTAGACAGATTCAGAAAAGAAGTGAGAAAATACATATTACATATATTAGAAATCTAATGGGAAATATTACTATTGAGTCTGTCAAGTTTTGAATTATAGTAATGAAATATCATGAACAACTTTATATTAATAAGTTTGGCAACTTTAGTGCTTTGTGTCTTCTTTGAAAGACACAAGTTATACAACTGACATGAGAAGAAAACACAAATAGCTTTATATTAATTTAAAAAATACTTTGTAATTAAAACTCTTCCCATAACTGAAAAGCCAGACCCAATGGCTTCACTGGTAAATTCTATCAAATATTTACACTACCTTAATTCTGGAGGAATATAGAAATGTTATTGTGATAGCTCTATCTTCTCTTCCTCGTTTTCATGTCATTATTGTTATGTATACTGTATCAATAAATAGTACAACAATGCATTTTTATTATTACTTCATATAATTTTATGTATTTTAAATAAATAGAGAAGAAAGAAGAACAAGTAGGTAATTATAGAGTTTGTTATCTTAACTTTTTTATTTAACATTTCTGGTTCTTTTCATTTATTCCTGTGAATTTGAGTTATTGTCTGCTATCAGTATTTTAATATAGCTTTGCTCAAACTCACCTCTTTTGTGCTCTTATTGTCAATAGGTTACATTTCTATATATTGTAGGCTCAATAATACAAGTTTATACCTATTGTTTTGTACAGTTGCTTTTAAAATTAGTTATAAAAGGAAGAAATGTGTATTTATCAGTATGTCTTTATTATTCTATAATCAAATAATTACCTTTACTAATGCTTTTTGTTTTCTAGTGTGGATTTAAATCACTATAAGTGATCACTTGCTTTCATTCTAAGAAATTTCCTTTAGTATTTCTGAAATGTAGGTCTGCTAGCAATGAATTCTGTCAGTTTTGTCTACCTAGGAATGTCTTTATTTACTTCCTTTCATTTTTGAAAGATAATTTTGCTGAATAGGAGTCAGTGGATAGTTTTTTTTTTCCTTTAGTACCTTCAATATGCCATCTCTCTGCCTTCTGGCTTATATTATTTTTGATGGCAAGTAAGCTGTTAACCTTATTAGGGTTCCCTTGTATGTGACAATAATTTTTCTCCTCCTAATTTCAAGATTTTCCTTTTGTCTTACACTTTCAACATTTTTACTATTACATGACTGCCTGTGAACCTCTTTTCTACATAGAGTTCATCGAGCTCCTTGAATGTATAACTGAATGTTTTTCATCAAATTTGGGCAGTTTCAGCCATTACTTCAAAAGCTTTTCTTCTGTAGTGTATTCTCTCTCTTTTCTTCTGGTACTGCCATTACATACATGCTTACATTTCTCCAAAACTATTCATTTATCTTCATTCCTTCTTCTCTCTTTCCTTCATATTTCATAGTCTTTATCAATCTATTTCCAAATTTGCTGATTCTTCTGCCAGTTCATATCTATTGTTGAGTCCCTCTAGTGAACTTTTCCATTCCATTATTATATTTTTCAACTCCATAATTTTCATTTGGTTCTTTTTTCTTATAATTTTATGAGTTTGTCTCTATTGATATTTTCTATTTGACATTACTATCAAACCTTTTAAAGAATGGTTTTCTTTAGTTTTTTAAACATTTATAATTTTTGCTTTGTAACATTTAAGTTTAATGTCTGGGCCCTTTCATACACCCCTACTTTTTTTTTCTCATTTGTATGGGTGACATTTTCCTGTTTGTTTGCTTGTCTTATATATTTTTTGGTTGAAAACTGGACATTTTAGAAAATATGCTTAAAGTATTGTAGGAATTCTTGATACTAATTTCCCTGAATGGGGAACTTTTTATTGTTTGCTTGTTTGTTTAGGACTTGGCTGAACTATTTTAGTAAAATCAATTTTCTCTACAGTATGAGGCATTTGGTGTCACTCTTCAGAGAGTTCAGCTTAGGGCATATGTACAATAACCCAGGAATGACAGTAGCATTACCAGGGATTTCTTTGTTTAATTATACCCCTAATCTTTTTATTAAGCTGTCTGCTTCTGTTTGTATCACACCAAGTTTTTAGGCTCCGCTAATTGTCAACTGATTCTTCTATTGTTTTCAGTACTATCTTGGGGTATGAATTGCTTCACAGTCCAATTCAACTAAACTCAAGCCACCTTCTAGTAGTAGAACCTTTTGTGGCTAGTCTTTGAGGTTTGTTTTGATCCCAGGGGAGTTCTTAGCTGTTCCTTTTTTTGATTCTATTTGCTAAGCTAGCTAGTCTGTGGTTAGTTTGTTGCTCTTGTACAGTTACTTGTCTTCTTATAATTAGCAAAATTTTAGGCTCTGACTTTCCCACACTGTCTTCCAAATAAAGTCAGGACTACTAGGGAGAGCTTTGGAGTTCTCTGTTTGTGTGTGCTGCCTTTCCTCCTGGGCAAAATCTCTAAGCCACTGTACCAGAGCTGGTAATAGAGACGGGGGTCCACATCTCTTCGAGTGACATCTTACTTCAGAAGCAGATCTCTGGACTAGGGAGGTAGCCTCTGGTCTTCTCAACTTGCCTCTTCAGGCATGAAATCTATGACCTATGAGCAAACTGGAATGAGAACCTTTGGGACTCCATTATTCTTAGTCTGCCACACCTGAGTTAAAATAAATGGAGACTGAATGGGGAAAGGGAGCTTCTGGCATTGACCTTAAATTTAGCCTCAACAACATGGAGTTGGGGAGTATGTGGAAAATGCTTGTGGTCTCCCCCTCCCAAAAGAATACCATAAACCTTGAGCAGAAGCTGTGGGAAGACGGAACTCCATCTTCTTAGCAATATCCACCCATGGTAGAGTTTTTGTCACGCTGAACTGGTTGGGGATGTTGGGGGAAAGTGTAGTGCAAGTGCCACAGACTCTTATAGTTCTTACTGAGATTGTGTTATGATCGTGAATGTTTCTTCATTTACCATAAGCCCTTATGACAATTTCCAGAGATTTTACTATCGGTTATTTTTATAATTTTTACCAATTATGAGTGTTTCATAATTGGAGAATGGATTCATGAGTTCATTATACCACCATTCTGGAAACAAAAATTCGATGAAGTATTGACAGAGAAATAATCAGTCTCGTTGACTCATTTTGTGAGGCCAGCATTACGTTGTCACTGAAGAATCACAGGTTCATACATTTGGAAAGAATAACTTTTTTCTTATAAAGCAGTATAGCCTGCAGGCTGGCCATCCACAGGCTAGAAAGCATGGTATTTGGCTAGAATTGGAAGCAGGCACTTCAAGAGAGGGAAGGTTAGACAGGAATATATGTTGAATGGGTTGGCTAAACATAAATATTCAGCAGATTAGAGGAGGAGTTACACATATTCACATAAGGGAGGAGTGTGCATGTGTAGCAGGCTAATGTGTGCAATGTTCACTTTGGAATGAAAACTTAACGTTTAAATGTATTATAATTATGCCCTATATATCAAAAGGTGAAGCAGAGGACACAAGGCCCTCAGTTGCATGCAACCTCCATAGACTGGCCAGAACCATTCTGTGGCTGGTGATCTCTCTCTCTCTCTTTTTCTCTCTGTCTTCTGTATTTCAATAGTTTTAGGGGATACAAATTGTTTTTGGTCTGGGCTTTAAGTATACCAACCACTACCACCTGTGCACATTGTATCTGATAGGTGATTTTTCCTCCTGCCACCCCTTAACCCCCTTCCTTCTTAATCTCCAGTGTTCATTCTCTAAGTCTTTGCATATCCTTAGTTTAGCTCCCACTTATAAGTGAGAACATGCAGTGTTTGATTTTCTCTTCCTGAGTTAGTTCACTTAGGATAATGTTCTCCAATTCCATCCAAATTGCTGCAAAAGGCATCATTTCATTCTTTTTGATAGCTGAATTGTATTCCACAGTTGGTATATATATATATGCCACATATATATACCATATATATCTACCACATTTTCATTATCCACTAATTAGTTAATATTATTTAGGTTGATTCCACATCTTTTGAATTGTGAATTGTGCTGCAATGAACATGTGGTTATGGTGTCTTTTAAAAAATATAATGACTTCTGTTCTTTTGGGTAGATACCTAGTAGTGGGATTGCTGAATCAAATGGTAGATCTAACTTTTAGTTCTTTGAGAAATCTCCATACCCATTTCCATAGAGGTTGTACTAATTTACACTACCACCAACAGTAAGTATTCCCTTTTCTTTTCATTTGTGCCAGCATCTACTGCTTGTGATTTTTAAAAAATAATGACCATTCTGACTGGTGCAAGGTGGTATCTCATTGTGGTTTTGATTTGCATTTCCCTGACTATGAATGATGTTGAACATTTTTTTCATGTTTGTTGGCCATTTGTATATCTTCTTTTGAGAGATGCCTGTTCATGTTGTTTGCCTACTTTTTAATGAGGTTTTTTCTTATTTCTTGCTGATTTGAGTTCTTTGTAAATTCTGGATATTAGTCTTTTGTCAGATGTATAGCTTGGGAATATCTTCTTCCATTCTGCCTGTTATCTGTTGACTCTGTTGATTATCTATATTGCTGTGCAGAAGTTTTTTGGTTTAATTAAGTCTCACTTATTTCTTTTTGTTTTGGGGATTTTAGCCATAAATTCTTTCCCTGGACTGATGTTTAGAAAAGTTTTTCCTAGGTTTTCTTCTAGGATTTTTGCTGATTCATGTCTGACTGTTAAGTCTTTAATTCATCCTGAGTTAATTTTTTTTTTTTAATATATGGGGAGAAATCAGGATCATGTTTCATTTTTCTGTATGTGGCTATCTGATTTTCCCAGCACCATTTGTTGAATAGGGTGTCCTTTCCCATGCTCATAGATTGGCAGAGTCAGTATTGCTAAAATAACTATATTACCCAAAGCATGAGGTGTGACAATTAAGTTCATGAACTGCCACTGTGCGCTTACATTGGCAACACTATACAAACAACTGGGTAAGGTTTCATAACTTTGGTATTTCAATTCTCATAACTGATATACTGTGTTAATGAGTGGTGGTGTCTTGGTGAGTGGCATTCATTACTGTTGTTGCATGTTTTTGTGTGCTGTCACAAGATTGTTGGAGCTTGAATTACAGCAATGAACAAATATTAAATTTCTTGTTAAACCTGGCAAGAGTGAAAGTGAAATCAGGGACTTGTTAGTCCAAAGTTTATGGGGATAATACCATGAAAAAAATAGCAGTGTACAAATGGATGAAACATTTTTCTGAGGGGAAAGCATCACTGATGAAGAGAGGTTAGGATGGCCAGTAACCAGCAGAACTGATGAAAACATTGCAAAAATTTGTCAAGTTGTGCGTCAACACCGTTGACTGACTGTAAGAAGCATAGCAGATCAAACAAACGTCAGTAGGGAAAAAAGAAAATGTTAATTGAAAATCTCGGCATGAGAAAGGTACATACAAAAATGGTCCCAAAGGAGCTCTTACATCACGACAATGCACCAGGTCACACAGCACTGTCAGTGAGGGAGTTTTTAGCTAGTAAACAAATAACTGTATTGGAACACCTTTCCTACTCACCTGATCTGGCCCCCAATGACTTTTTTCTTTACCTAAAGATCAAGGAAATATTGAAGGGAAGACATTTCGATGAGATTTGGGATATCAAGGGTAATACAATGACAGCTTGCTAATGTCAATTCCAGAAAAAGAGTTCCAAAATTGCTGTGACAGATGGACTAGGGACTAGCATCAGTGCATACCTTCCCAAGTAGAGTACATTGAAGGTGACCATAGTGATATTCAGCAGTGAGGTATGTAGCACTTTTTCTAGGATGAGTTCAAGAACCTAATTGTCAGACCTCATAATCTACAGATGCAATGCAATTCTTATCAAATCACCAATGTCATTTTTCATAGAATTAAAAAAAATTCTAAAATTTATATGTAATTAAAAATGAGCCAGAATAGACAAAGCAATTCTAAGCAAAAATAACAAAGCTGGAGACATCACATTACCAGACTTCAAGTTGTACTACAAGGCTGTAGTAACCATAATAGCCTGGTACTGGTAAAAGAGATGACACAAGGGAACAGATAGAGAATCTAGAAATAAACCAAAATACCTACAGCTGGTGATCCTTTATCAGGAAGGAATGTTTGTCAGTTGCTCTGTTGCAACTGCAAAAAGGAGGATCAGCATCAGGCAGTTGATTGAAATCATGAATAGAACACGTCTTTGGAAACAGCTGGCTTCTGTTTAACTTATAGGGAAGAAAGCGTAGTTAGTGAAAGAGGGGTATAAGAAGACATGTCCGACTTGCAGTCCGATCATGGCCTGAACTCAGTTTTTAAGTTTTCTCTGGAGTCCTCTTGGCCAAGAAGGAATCCATTTAGTCAGTTAGGGGACTCAGGATTTTATTTTTATTTCTCAACACTGATTAAAAAAAGACAAAGACATTACAAGAAAACTTTAGTCTAGTATTCCACATGAACAAAATACTTTACAGAATATTAGCAAATCTAGCAATATATAAAAATATTACCATATCATGACTGAATGATGTTTATTGAAGGAGTACAAATTTGTTAAAACATTAAAATAATTTTGTTAAAACATTAACAATTCACTTCACCATAAATGCATTAATATAATCAAAGTGGAAAAAAGAATCATGAAAAATATGCCAAAATTCAACACCAATATATGATAAACACTCAGCACACTAGGAATAATAGGAATTTCACTTAATAAAGCACAGCACACCCAACCAATTTAAATATAGTGAGCAAAATTTTAGATACTGTACAAAAACATACATAAAAATATATTTAACATCTTTAGTCTTTGGGAAAATTTAAATTAAAAAATTAAACCATAAAGAGATACTATTAGACATCCACTAAAATGCCTGTAATTAAAAAAATACATAATACTGAATATCGGTGAGATTGTAGAGTGAATTGAACACTTACACATTGCTTATGGCAGTGTAAAATAGTGCAGTTACTTTGGAAATGTACAGCAGTGTCTTATAACATGACACACACATCGAGTGTGGAGGCAAAAGTGACTCCATCTTGGATGCTGATTTGCCATGTTGACCTCTAAATAGCCCTAGTCCTGTGAATGTCTCCTGATTTCTACTTTGCTTACTATCCCTAGTGTAAGGACATGTACTCCTGCTTTTAGATTAAAACAACCTTGATGTTATTACACAAGCTATAGGCCACGATGCCTATGGCATTCTTTCCTGTCTTAGAGAGTTGCCTTTAATTGTTTTGCTGCTGCACGTATCCTCTTTCCCTGTGGCATGTAACCCCTAGGTCTGGGGAGTAACCGTGTGGAAATCTACTTGTCTTGCAACTACTCAAGACTTCTTCTGTAAGTTCCCTCAATAAATCACCCAGAATGACCAACTGGATTTGTTTACTGGTTTCTTGTCTCCTTTGGCATTCAAGGGTCACTTTGTGTATATATAGCTCTTTTATGGAGCACCTACCACAGGATTCAGAAGTTTCACATTTAGATATTTTTTAAAAATTAGTGTCTACAAAAAGACTCAAGCATGAATATTGATACCACTTTTATAAAACGAGCAGATCAAAAGCTGGAATGAGTGTGAGAAATCAGAGTTTCTGCTTTTGTGGCCTCACACAGGATATAGACTAAATTAATGGTGTTAGAACTTTCTTAGAATAAACAACAGCAATAACACCAAAAAGAAAAATAGCAAAAGTCAGAAATACCAACTGCAGAAATTAGCAATCCCTTTTCAGAAATTTGAGTAAAAGTCTTATATCCTCTCCTGTAAAGACAGAATACTTGCAGAGAAATTATAAAGGCTATCTTTGGAAGTTAGTTGCAATGAACTGTTTATAGAATGTCATTCCTTTTGATTTGAGTTTTCTTGCTAATGTTTGACTACAGCCAGGGTAAAGAAATCATTTTCAGTGCTGCTCTGTTATTTAATTAGTGTAGTTCTGGTTTAGAAAGATTATTCTTCAATTTTGTTCAATTAAAGAGCATTAAGGTCTACTTTAGCATTGTGTTGCAAAGCTACACTTAATGATTTTTCCGTTTCCTATTATAAATTCCCTCTTTAGTCTAGCTTAGTGATTTGAAAATTGCATAGGCAAAATATGGCATAATTCATTCACCTGGATGCAATTATTTTTAAGGGGAAACATAAGGTCATTTTAATTTTTATGATCTGTTACCTCAATTCCAGAATATTTGTATTTTATTTCAGATATTTTAATCTTTCATGTTTATTAAAAAACAAACTCATACTTTGATTTTAATGTTATTTTGTTACTTTCCTTTATATAGAAAAGGCATTTTATGCTAGTTTGGGCAAAAGTAAATTTCATCCAACACCATATTGAAATTTTACTAATTCTAAATGAAAAATTAGAGAATTCTGATGGGATTATATTGGGAGGTTTTTTAGTATGATCTTCAGTCACAAATTTATTTGTGGTGTATTAATATTTAGTGTCAATAGTCTATTTAATAATTTCCATGTTTATTTTATTTGCCTCCTCCTGTTTCTTTTCCATATCACCTAATTCTTCTTGAAATTTCATTCAGAAAATTATTTTCTATTCTGAAAATTAAAACACTGGCCCTTCCTAGGCAATAGTCAGAGAAATAAATTTCCTACATGGAACAGATGCAGAGTAGGAAGGTTCTGTCTCTGATTTCAATGTTGATATTACTTTGCAATTTTATGTACTTTGTGCTTGTCTGGTTTTTACTCCCAAACCTCTGGTTTCTAAATGTGATTTTAAAAATGTTCTCACTTATAAGAGACCTTGAACAATTATCATAATATCATAAGAAAGGAATTGGCAGCTCGGCTCCGTGGCTCAGCCTGTAATCCTGTGCTTTGGGAGGCTGAGGTGAGTGGATTGCCTGAGCCCACGGGTTTGAGACCCACCTGGGCAGGCGAGACCTAATCTCTACAATAGATCAAGAAATTACCCAGACGTGGTAGCGCTCGCCTGTTGTTCCAGCTACTTGGAAGGCTGAGGTGGAAGGATTGCCAGAGCCCAGCAGGTCGAGGCTGCGGTGGCCAGAAGCATGCCACTGCACTCCAGTCTGGGCGACAGAGTGAGACTCCAATTCAAAAAAAAAAAAAGAAAAAAGAAAAAAGAAAGGAATTGGCAGTAGTGAGAAACTACTGACAGGGAAGGAGCACTTCATCAAACCAGGTGAAGTGGAAACCAAAGTGGGGTCCAACCTTTACCTCTATAATGACCATTTGCATTCTCACCTTGAATAGTATCCCACATTTTTAAAATAAAAATTTTAAAAAGAAAGAAAAAAATTACATATATAGCAAACAGTACAGTAGAAAGCATAAAGGAAAGAAGGCTTCTGATGTTTCAAATATACTGTTATTATATTTCAAATATACTGTATATTTCAGAATATTTCAAATATACTGGTTATATGTTCAATTCAGAAAATGGTTTTCAGTTTGCTTGTTTTATTTTTCAGTGTCTTTTAGATAATGTGGTACATATACAAGATGGAATATATGTAGCCGTAAAGAACAAAATTATGGTCTTCGCAGCAACATGGTTGCAGCTGGAGACCATACTAAGTGAATGATCACAGAAACAACTGAATACCATGTCTTCATTCATAAGCAGGCACTGATCACTGGTCAAACGAGCACAAGGGTGGGATCAGCAGATCACACTGCTAGGGGAGGGAGAGAGATAGGAGGGAGGAGGGAAAATGGCAACACATGGGATACCTGCCCACTATCAAGGGGAAAGAGGGCCATCTAGAAGCCCAAACTTCACCTACATACAACCATATGTTGTAAATCCTCTCTTGTACCCCACAGCTCAAATAAAATAAAATGATATTGTGCCTTTTATTTAAAAAAGTGTTTGTGTTTATTTGGAACAGGAATGAAGTCATATAGCTTCTAATATTGTAAAAAGTGTTTGTGTTTATTTGGAACAGGAGTGAAGTCATATAGCTTCTAAGATTGTACTTTACTATTGTTAAGAAATACTTAGCTAATATAAATTAGAATATAAACAAATTATAGATAAGAGTTAGGAAATTATTATCTTAATTGAATCCCTCAGATAACGAATAGCTTTTTAGAGAATTTATCAGGTGAAGTTTAAATTTAAGCAACAAAATTTAAATTTGATGGGGAAAGATTGTTTATATGATTTATATTTCTACATTTATATTTCAGATAAGTTTGTTGTTTCTCCCTTTGGTAAGACACTATTCTGATAGTAGTAATTGTGGTTAATAGTTTTGATGTGTGCAGACTATTATTATGGCCTCTTGCCTACTACTTCACTGTTTGGAAATGTTTGTGATTTTTTCCCCATATTGTTTACTTAGGTCTCTAAAATAGAGGATTATTAAATCATTTTTTTCTTTTTCTGTCATTACTGACTTTTCATAGAGTTCTTAGACAAGTGGTTTTCATGTCTTTTGCCTCACATTCTAGTGTTACTTTAGTTGATTTTTCTTTCTGAAGTGAGCTAATCACATTTCAGCATCACTGAAAACTATATTTTAGCATACAGTCAATCCTGAGGTCATATCTCCTACACTATAAGCATGCTCAATGGCCTCCCCAGAATTAGAATACACTGTTTCCAGTTATTAAAGTGAATGACATTTTTTCTTTTTAACTATTAAAATATTTTCTGCTTTGGTTTTTATATACATGTTTTTAAAAATCTAATGATCTTAAAGTTATAGAGCTATAGGAGGACAATGACTTTATTACTATCTTAAAAGAGTCACAAAATATTAATTTAGATTGGAGAAAAACTTTTCTTCTGAGTACTACTAAAAAAGAAAATAAAAGTACACGTAAAGAAAAAAATTGATAAATTTGAATTATCCACACTCCCTGTCAAAGTGTACTTCTATATTCCAGAAGATATCATAACCCAAGTAAATATATACCACAACAACCTGGAGAAAACTATTGTCAATGTGTGACAGCAGATTTCATCCTCTCTTTTCTTTTATCCCTTCCAATTCAATGTTATCAGTCTTTTGTGAAATTCTACAGTACTTTGCAAATCATTCTTTTATTCACATAGCTATAATTCAAGACCAACATATAATCTAGGTAATTTTTTTTAATCCCTCTAATTAGAGGTTTCCAACTTTGGCACTGTTGACTTGTTGGCTTGGAGAAGTCTTTGTTGTGGGGTGTTTTCCTGTGCATTGTTGGATATTTAGCAGCATCTTTGGTGTCTAGATGCCAGTAGCAGCTCCCTAGCCTTGAGAATAAAAAATATTTTCAAACATTATAAAGTATCCGCTGGGAACCAAATCTTACCATGTTGAAAAACCACTGTTTCAACTATATTTTAAGCCACTGGAGAGCAGAAGCCTTCCTAGCCATCTTTGATCCACGCTAACACCTTCTGAGTGTTTTTCAAATAGATACAATTCAATAAATATTTGTTGACTATAATGGAATAAGTTATGGTTCTTCTAAAAAGTAATTTCCTTAACCAAAAGCACTATCTTATTGAGAATATTTTCTATGTCAGCAGCTCACTTTTGTAAAAAATTATTAGATATAAAATTCAATTATGAGTAGAATAATTTAGTTTCTGAGAAGACACTCTAGAGGAACTTTATTTATGTCAAACTTAGATTAATTTTGTATGGTCCATTATTATTTCAAGTCCTTTCTGTGTAGTTTTGGGGTTGATAGCCAGGCTTTAAAAAAAAATAGACTTTTTAAAAAAAATCAGTTTAAGTTTTGCCAAAAACTAAGTGGGAAGAACAAAGATAAAAACTATAAGAGCATGAATAGCCAGAAAAATTCTTAGCAAAAGAAATAAAGCTGGAGGTATCACACTTCCAGACTTGAAACTTTATTACAAGGCTACTACTGTAGCCAAAACAGCCTGATACTGGTACAGGAATAGGCACATAGACCAATGGAACAGGACAGAGATTCCAGAAGCAAAAAAAAAACAGACTGTCAACCAACTCATCTTTGACCAAGCCACCAATAGCAATCACTGGGAAAAGAAGACCATATTTAGCAAATGGTGCGGGGAAAACTGGCTGACCACATGCAGAAAAATGAAACTGGATACGTACTTATTACTGTATACAAAAATAAACCCAAAATGGATCAAAGACCTAAACGTAAAACCTCAAACTATAGGAATCCTAGAAGAAAACATTGGACATGCCCTTATGCGCATCAGAGTAGGCAATGATTTCTTAACTAAGCTCCCAGAAGCAAATGCCATAAAAGCTAAGACAGACAAGTAGGACCTCATCATACTGCAAAGCTTTTGCACAGCAAAAGAAACCATCAAGAGAGTAAAGAGACAACCCACAGAATGGGAAAAAAATATTTGCGTATTATGCATCTGACAAAGGCCTAACATACAGGATCTACAAGGAACTCAAATGATGTGAAAGCAAAAAACCAAACAATCCCATTAAAAAGTGAGCAATGAACATGAAAAGATGCTTATTGAAATATGATAAACAAGCAGCCAACAGACACATAAACAACTTCTCAACCTCACTAATCATCAGAGAAATGCAAATCAATACTACAATGTGATACTACCTAACTTCAGTAAGGATGGCTATCATTAATAAGTCAGAAAACAACAAGTGCTGGCACAGGTACAGAGAAAAGGGAATGGTTCTACACTGTTGATGGGAGTGTAAGCTAGTTCAACCTATGTGGAAGGCAGTGTGGCGATTCCTAAGAGAACTAAAATTTGACATTCCATACGATCCAGCAATCTGTCTCCTGGGAATATACCCAGAGGAACATAAATAGTTCTACAAAAAAAGACACCTGCATACACATGTTTATAGCCACACTCTTCACAACGGCAAAAACATGGAACCAACAATACTGCCCATCAAAAGTGAACTGGATAAAGAAAATGTGGTACATATATACAATGGAATATTAACAGCCATAAAGAAGAACAAAATGATGGACTTTGCGCAAATTGGATGGAGTTGGAGACTATCATCCTGAGTGATCCATCACAGGAACAAAGAACTGAATACCACATATTCACATTCATAAGTGACTCCTGATCACTAGTCACCTTAGCAAAAGGGTGGGATCTGGAGTCACTGGGCACTGATGGGGAAGGGAGGGAGGAGGGCAGGATTATGCGACAACAGTGTACCAGGGATAGTGAAGGTCACTTAGAAGCCCAAACATCACCTGCATGCATCCTACTTATGTAGTAAATACTTGTTTGTACCCCACATCTCAATAATAAAATTTAAAAAGAAAAGATAAGCACCATCACTATTGATCCCCCCCACCTCATTTACCCTATTATTAACATTGGGCATTAGTGTGGTACATTGTTACAATTGATGAGCCAATAATGCTACATTATTATTAGTTTAAGTTCCTAGTTTACATAAGCATTCATTTTTTGTGTTACGTTTTATAGATTTTGACAAATGTATAATGACCTGCTTCAACCACATTACTATCATACAGACTAGTTTCACCCCTCTAAAAATCCTTTGTGCTCTACCTATGCTTCTCCCTTTCTCCCTCACCCTAAGCCCTTGGCAATTACAGATCTTTTTATTATCTCTAGTGTTGGCTTTTTCAGAATATTGTATCACTGGAATCATACTGTATGTAGTCTTTTCAGATTGCCTTCTTTCACTTACAATATGCATTAAGGTTTCCTCATTTTTGGTGTTGATAGCCAGATTTAAAACTCAATTCAGAGTTACATCTTCTGTTTCTTGGAAAATTTTGACAAACAGAAAAGCATGCTGTAATAATTAGATATCCATATACAAACCATACATCATATCATGTACAAAAATTAAGTTAAAATGAATCACAGACCTACCTATATGTAAAACAAAATCTATAAAACTTCCTAAAAAATTACAGGAGAAAAATTTTGTGACCTTGATCAAGCGAAGATATTTTGGATATGAAACAAAAAGCACATTCCATAACATTTTAAATGATAAATTTAGAACTTTCCCTCTTTAAAAAGCACTTAAAATAATAGTGAAAGCCAACACCTAAGAAAATATATATAGGAGTTCCGGTAAGATGGCGACGGCATAGGTGAATTTGTGAGATTCTCCAAATGTGAGTTCCCAAAAAGACTCTTACTTTTCTTCCCTCAACCCCCTGCCCACTGCCAGCTGCACTGGTCTGAGGTCCGGAGACCTTCAGTCCCACACAGGGCCAGATACTGTGGCCCCAGCTGCTGCTGCTCTACTATGTGCGACTTCTGCTGTGCAGGCGTCCTGGGTTCGGCTCCCTCCCTGGCTACATTGTCTCGCCCAGCATCCAGCACCAAGTTGCCAGTCACCGGGAGGCTCTGGGCACCCACCCCTCAGAGATACTGGTCCCATTTCTGGCTGAAGTACCCTGTGAGAGACCCAGGGCCATTCTCACTGC
>NW_007256227.1:14127-14949 GCF_000164805.1 Carlito syrichta | reverse complement strand
TGTTTTGCTCACTTTTGTTCGCTTCCTGATTCACACTATCTGTTTCATGATTTTATTGGTCTGTCTCTGTGTAGCTACCAGTACTCTTTAGGGAATTTCACTCATGTGTTTTTTCACTTCTCTGCAGCCTTGTGTCTCCTTTTTACCTATTAGTTGGTATGTATGTGTGTTTTCCCTCTCACTCTCCTCTCTTTCTAACTTCCTATTGCCCGCCCTCCCCACTTCCTCCATTATTTTCCTCTTCTGTACCACCTTTTGCTCCAGGGAACAAGCTTACATACCACTGCACAGACACATTATAAGGCAGTGGGAAGTAGGTTCCAGTGTGCTCATACACCTGTTGGTGAATGCTGGAATCAGCATATACATTCTGAATCACAGCTTCCCCCTCAATTAAACCTCAAAACTGCAAAAAGTACAGCCCGCAGCCCACACTCCAACCTCAAAAGTGAACAAAGCCAGAGGACCCTCATAAGGAAGAACAGGAGATTGCACAAGTGAACAAAAGCAACCACACCTTCCCTGAAAAACAGAATTAAGGGGAGGGAAAAGGGGAGAGAGAAAAAAATCTACATAAATGAAGAAAAACCAAAAGAAGAATATGGGTCCCTTGCAGACCCCTAGGAAGGCAGACACTGAGAAAACTAACTTCGGAATGCAAACAATGAAGAGCCCCCAGAATGACTGGTCCCAAACTGCAAACCTAGATATCAAGACATTAATGGAGAGATTAAAAAGAATTGAGGAGAGATAAGAAGAAATTAGGAAGGAGCTGATATCTGAGAAAACAGTAATAAAGAATACTGTGAATGAAATAAATAA
>NW_007256227.1:12819-13615 GCF_000164805.1 Carlito syrichta | reverse complement strand
ATTTCAATAATTAGCCTGAATGTGAATGGACTAAATGCACCATTGAAAAGACATAGAATGGCAAAATGGATAAAATATCACCAGGTAACAATATACTGGCTTCAAGAGACCCATCTCACTAGAAAGGACGTACACAGACTCAAAGTCAAAGGATGGGAAACAAATTTTCAGGCAAATGGAACACAAAAGAAAGGAGGAGTCGTGATCCTAATTTCAGACAATATATCCTTTAAACTATCAAAAATTAAAAAAGATACGGAGGGCCACTACATAATGATGAAAGGTTCACTCCATCAACAAGAAATATCTATCCTAAGCATATATGCACCCAAGATAGGTATGCCAACTTTCATAAAGCAACTTCTAGGAAAACTAAAGAAAAATATTGACTCTAGCACCATCATAACTGGGGACTTTAATACCCTACTCACAACCCTAGACAGATCATCAGGACAAAAAACCAGCAATGAGATCTGAAACCTCAATGTGACTCTTGAACAAATGGACTTAATCGATACCTACAGAACACTCCATCCAAAGACCACCACAGAATACACATTCTACTCATCACTGCATGAACCATATTCTAAGATCAACCACATAATTGGCCATAAATCAAGCATAAGCAAATTTAAAAGGACCGGAATTTTACCATGCACCTTCTCAGATGACAATGGAATAAAAATAAACATTAACACCAACAAAATCCCTCCAAAACCCACAAAGACATGGACAATAAACAGTATGATGCTAAACAACTCCTGGGTCAATGATGAAATCAAAACAGAGATCAAAA
>NW_007256227.1:7719-12773 GCF_000164805.1 Carlito syrichta | reverse complement strand
GGTCCCCTAGCTAGACTGACCAAGAAAAAGGGAGAAAAAGCCCAAATAAACACAATCAGAGACAAAAATAATGAATTCACATCTGATCCTGAAGAAATACAAAAGATCATTAGAGACTACGATGTACACCTGTATGGAAACAAACGTGAAAACCTCAAGGAAATAGAGGACTTTCTGTCATCACACTGCCTAGGTTGAAACAACAAAAAAAATTGAGACCCTAAATAGATCAACAACAATCAAGGAAATTGATACGTAATAAGAAAACTACCTATTAAAAAAAGCCCTGGACCAGATGTCTTTTCAGCAGGATTCTACAAGACATTAAGGAGGAGCTTATCCCAATGCTACTGAAGGTATTTCAAGCGATTGAGAAAGATTGAACTCTCCCCAAATCATTTTACAAAGCCAACATCACATTGATACCCAAGCCAGGTAAAGATTCAACAAAGAATGAGAAGTATAGGCCAATATCTTTGATGAGCACAGATGCTAAAATTCTCAACAAGATCCTACCAAACTGGATTCAACAACACATCTCAAAAATCATCCACCATGATCAAGTAGGCTTCATCCCTGGGATACAAGGATGGCTCAACATTCGTAAAACCATGAATATAATTAAATATATCAACAGATGTCAAAACAAAAACCACATAATTATCTCATTAGATGCAGAAAAAGCTTTTAATAAAATCCAGCACCCCTTCTTGATAAAAACCCTCAAACATCTGGGCATACGGGGAACATACCTCAAAATAGTAAAAGCCATCTATGAGAAACCCACAGCCAGCATACTCCTAAATGGACAAAAATTGGAACCATTTCCCCTGAAAACTGGAACAAGACAAAGGTGCCCACTCTCACCCCTCCTGTTCAACATAGTATTGGAAGTCCTGGCTAGAGGAATCAGAGAAGAGAAGGCAATCAGGGGTATCCAAATAGGAAAACAGGAAGTCAAGTTATCTCTCTTTACAGATGACATGATTGTATACATTGAAAACCCAAGAGAATCTGTCAAAAACCTCCTTACACTGATGAAGGCCTTTTGCAAAGTCTCAGAATATAAAATAAACATTCAAAAGACAATTGCATTTCTTTACATCAGTAGTAAACAAACCAACTCAAATAAAAAGCACAATTCCATTGACAATAGCCACAAAAAAATGAAATACCTTGGCATCTTCCTACGCAGATACATGAAACACCTTTACAGTGAAAACTATAAAACACTGCTCAAAGAAATCAAAGATGACACAAACTAGTGGAAAAATATCCAATGCTCATGGATTGGAAGAATCAACATTGTGAAGGTGTCCATCTTACCTAAGGCAATCTATAGATTTAATGCAATACCGATCAAATTACCAGCAACATTCTTCTCAGACCTAGAAAAAACAACACAGGAATTCATATGGAAACACAAACGTCCAAGAATTCCCAGAACAATCCTCAGCAAAAAAAAACAAAGCCAGTGGTATCACATTACCAGACTTCAAACTTTAATATAAAGCTATAATCATCAAAACAGCTTGGTATTGGTACAGGAACAAGCATATAGATCAATGGAATAGAATTGAGATTCCAGAAGCAAAACCTCAATTTCTCAGCCAACTCATCTTCAACAAAACCTCCACCACCTACCACTGGGGAGAGGAGAACTTATTCAGTAAATGGTGCTGGGAAAACTGGCTGACCACATGCAGAAGATTGAAACAGGATCCCTCTCTATCCCCATACACAAAAATTAACTCCAAATGGATCAGAGACCTAAATGTTAAACCTCAAACCATAAGAACCTTAGAAAATGAAGGACATACCCTCATGGAAAATGGAACTGGCATGCAATTCCTGAACAAAACCCAAAACCCACAGGCCATAAGAGATAAGATAGACACAAGTGGGACCTCATTAAACTGACAAGCTTCTGCACAGCCAAAGAAACCATCAAGAGAGCAGGGAGACAGCCTACAGACTGGGAAAAAGTATTTGCCAACTCCAGGTCTGACAAAGGCTTAACATCTCGGATCTCCAAGGAACTCAAATGTGCTGAAAAGAAAAAAACAGACATCCGCATTATAAAATGGGCAAAAGATATGAACAGACACTTCACAAAAGAAGACATCCAAGCAGCCAACAGACACATGAAGAAATGTTCAACCTAATTAATCATCAGGGAGATGCAAATCAAAACTACACTGAGATACCACCTAACTCCAGTCAAAATGGCAATTATTAATAACTCAAAAACTGATAGTTGCTGGAGAGGGTGTGGTGAAAAGGGAACACTTCTACACTGTTGGTGAGAGTGCAAACTTGTGCAACTTCTGTAGTAAGCAGTGTGGCGATTCCTAAAAGCTCTAAATATCAACTTTGCATATGGACCTGCAATCCCCCTACTGGGAATATACCCTGAAGAACTCAAATCACTCTATAAAAAAGATACCTGCACATGAATGTTTATCGCAGCGTTGTTCACAATAGCAAGAACCTGGAACCAACCATGCTGACCATCAAAAGAGGACTGGATTAAAAAAATGTGGTACATATACACGATGGAATACTATGCAGCCATAAAAAAGAACAAAATTATAAATTTTGCAGCAACCTGGATGGAACTAGAGTCTATAATACTGAGTGACCTCTCACAGAAACAAACATCTGAGTATCACATGTTCTCATATAATGGACCTTGAACATCCAATGTAATACTATAAGAAAATGACTGACAGTGGTTGGAAACTATGGGGGTGAAGGGAGATGGGATTAACGTTAGTAAATATCTGTCTGGGGATGGGGAGACACCTCTTATCAACAAGGGTGCCTGAACGAAGCATATTTGTATACCTAACCCCTAAAGGTACCCCACAATATCATAATAAAAAATATTGATAAAAAAAAAAAAGAGTTATGGAAGCATGGAGCCAGAGTGCAACCATGTCATTGGATGACTTTGGTTAAGTTATCTGCTTTTTTCCTTTTTTGCAGGAAGATGATATGGTTGTTCAGGCTCTTTGAGTCTGTCAAACTATGTTATCCATTCATGAAGTGGTACATTTGAAAAAAGACATTATGAATTGTTTACAAAAATGTTATTAGTTTTCTATTTTATATAAAGGGAAATCAAGAGGGACTTTGAAAAATATATTACTAATGTCAAAGTTTAAAAAAATAATAATAGCTAAGATGTATTGTGCACTTACTGTGCCAGGCACATTTCTAGTCAATTTACATGATTATCTCTAAACCTCACCACTCTCTGAAACAGTTATTATTATCATCTCCATATTAAAGATAGAGAAGTTGAGGCATTTTTATAATAGATGTCTTTCTTCATTAAAAGAAAACTTATTTTAGCTTATACAGGAGTTTGTACAATCTAGCATTCCAAGACCTCCATTTTTCCTCTGAAGAGGCAGAACGCATTTTAAACTGGATAAGCAAAAAAAGTGTTGCACCCTGGAAGGAGAATATAGGGCCAAGCTGTCTCCACTGTGACCTAGTGTGAGTGGTTCCCAAAATTACTTACAATTGACTGAAAAGAAATTCTGCACTTTAAAATTGCAAGTTGCTTATTATTAAAAAGAAAAAAACTCCAAGTTTAGGACTAGTTTTAAAATTCTTAAAAATAATTATAGGAGGATTCAATTTCTTTTCCTATTTCTTCAAAGTGTGGCCACTCTTTGGCTGTACCTGCTGCAGTGGACTATTATTATGTTAGTACAAGAATAAATAGTCTGGCTTCCTTGACTTAGCATAACAAGTTTAAGATCATCCACAGAGGGTGCCAAAAAATGTACACACGTTTGAAAAAAGGAAAAACTGTAATAAAATCATAATACTCAAAATATACCAGTAACAAGATGAATACAAGTCATGTTTTACTTCTGGAATTACAAGAGGTGCTCAAAGTGGTTACCATCAGCATCCAGGCACTTCTGATTACAGTAATACATGGAGAACATCACTCAAAATGTGTATACACTTTTTGACACCCCCGGTATATTGCTGCATATTCTTCCTTAAATGCTATTTTTGTTATTGATTCCTTTGTTAATGTTGCGTATTCCACTGAATGGATAGATCACTGTTTATCCATTAACTAATAGAAAGACTTTTCTGAGTTGTTTTCCATTTTTGGTAATCATGAATAAACTGCTATAAACACACATGTAAAGGTTTTGATGTGAATATAAGTTTTCATTTCCCTTGGGTAATTGAGATAGGGAACTGCTGAATCCTAAGGGTCATATGTTTAACTGTCTCTGCATCTGCCAAACTCTTCCAAAGTGGCTGTATCATTTTGCATTTCCATTAGCAATATATAAGAGTTTTAGTTACTTCACATTCTCACTGGTGCTTGATATTGTGAGATGTTTTTAAAAAGCCATTCTAAATGGTAGTGATATTTCATTCTTATTTTAATGTGTATTTTCCTGATGACTAATGACATGGACCTCCTTTTTGTGTACTTACTTTCCATACATATATTTTCTCTGGTGTGGTGTCCAAATTTTTTGTTCATTTTTAAAAATTTTTTCTTATTATTCAGTTTTTAGTGTTCTTTATATATTCTGGATACAAGTCCTTTGTCAGATAGGTATGTTAAAATATCTTTTCTCAAAAAATATATGTATATTTTCTTTTTTTTTTAATAATCAATATTTTTTATTATGATATTCCCAGTAGGGGGATTGCGAAGTCATATTGGAGGTCAATATTTAGAGCTTTTAGGACTCACCATACTGTTTTCCATAGAGGTTGTACTAGTTTGCATTCCCACCAACAGTGTAGAGGTGTTCCCTTTTCACCACACCCTCTCCAGCAACTATCATTTTTTGAGTTATTGATAATTGCCATTAAGACTGGAGTAAGGTGGTATCTCAGTGTGGTTTTGATTTGCATCTCCCTGATGATTAATTAGGTTGAACATTTTTTCATGTGTCTTTTGACTGCTCAGAAGTCTTCCTTTAAGAAGTGTCTGTTCATATCTTTTGCCCATTTTATAATGGGGTTGTCTGTTTTTTTCTTTTCAGCACATTTGAGTTCCTTGG
>NW_007256227.1:5934-7289 GCF_000164805.1 Carlito syrichta | reverse complement strand
AATGTTGCTGGTAATTTGATGGGTATTGCATTGAATCTGTAGATTGCCTTACGTAAGATGGACATCTTCACAATGTTCATTCTTCCAATCCATGAGCGTTGGATATTTTTCCACTTGTTTGTGTCATCTTTGATTTCTTTGAGCAGTGTTGTATAGTTTTCATTGTAAAGGTGTTTCACGTTTCTGCTTAGGAAGATGCAAGGTATTTCATTTTTTTGTGGCTATTGTGAATGGAATTGTGGTTTTTATTGTGGTTTCTGTTTGTTTATTATTGGTGTAAAGACATGCAATTGTCTTTGCACATTTATTTTATATCCTTAGACTTTGCCAAAGGCTTTTATCAGTGTAAAGAGGTTTTTGACAGATTCTCTTGGGTTTTCAAGGTACACGATCATGTTATCTGCAAAGAGAGATAGATTGACTTCCTCTTTTCCTGTCTGAATACTCCTGATTGCCTTCTCTTCTCTGATTGCTGTAGCCATTACTTCCAATACTATATTGAACAGGAGGGGTGAGAGTGAGCACCCTTGTCTTGTTCCAGTTTTCAGGGGAAATGGTTCCAATTTTTGTCCATTTATGAGTATCCTGAGTGTACGTTTCTTCTAGATGTCTTTTACTATTTTGAGGCATGTTCTCCATATGCCTAGATGTTTGAGGGTTTTTATCAAGAAGGTGTGCTGGATTTTATCAAAAGCTTTTTCTGCATCTAATGATATAATCATGTGGTTTTTGTTTTGACATCTGTTGATGTATTTAATTACATTTATGGTTTTATGAATGTTGAATCATCCTTGCATCCCAGGGATGAAGCCTACTTGGTCATGATGGATGATTTTTGAGATGTGTTGTTGAATCCGGTTTGCTAGGATCTTGTTGAGAATTTTAGCATCTATGTTCATCAAATATATTGGCCTGTAGTTGTCTTTCTTTGTTGAATCTTTACCTGACTTGGGTATCAATGTGATGTTGGGTTCGTAAAATGACTTGGGGAGAGTTCCATCTTTCTCAATCGCCTGGAATACCCTCAGTAGGATTGGTATAAGCTCCTCCTTAAATGTCTTGTAGAATTCTGCTGGAAAGCCATCTGGCCCAGGGCTTTTTTTTTGTAGGTAGTTTTCTTATTATGTAGTCAAATTCCTTGATTGTTTTTGGTCTATTTAGGGCCTCAATTTCTTCTTGTTTCAACCTAGACAGGCTGTGTGATGACAGAAAGTTCTCCATTTCCAAAAGGTTTTCAAGTTTGTTTCCATACAAGTGTACATAGTAGTCTCTAATGATCTTTTGTATTTCTTCAGGATCAGATGTGAATTCATTATTTTTGTTTCTGATTGTGTTCATTTGGGCTTTTTCTCCCT
>NW_007256227.1:3407-5912 GCF_000164805.1 Carlito syrichta | reverse complement strand
TTTAATTATGATGTTGTGGGGTACAGTTAAGGGTTAGGTATACAAATACATTTCATTCAGACACCCTATTGATTAGAGGTGCTTCCCTATCCCCAGACAGATATTTGCTCGTTAATCCCATCTCCCTCCCTCCCCCATAGTTTCCCACTACTGTCAGTCATTTTCTTATAGTATTATATTGGATGTTCGAGGTCCATTATATGAGTGAAAACAGGTGATATTCTGACTTTTGTTTTTGTGAGAGGTCACTCAGTATTATACACTCTAGTTCCATCCAGGTTGCTGCAAAATTCATGATTTTGTTCTTTTTTTATGGCTGCGTAGTATTCCATCGTGTATATGTACATTTTTCTAATCCAATCCTCTTTTGATGGGCAGCATGGTTGCTTCCAGGTTCTTGCTATTGTGAACAATGCTGCGATAAACATACGTGCGCAGGTGTCTTTTTTGTAGACTGGTTTGTGTTCTTCTGGATATATTCCCATTAGGGGGATTGTGGGGTCATATGGGAGGTAGATATTTAGAGCTTTTAGGAATCGCCACACTGCTTTCCACAGAAGTTGCATTAGTTTACACTCCCACCAACAGTGTAGAAGCATTCCCTTCTTCCACACCCTCTCCAGCAGCTGTTATTTTTTGAGTTGTTGATAATTGTCATTCTGACTGGAGTTAGGTGGTCTCTCAGTGTGGTTTTGATTTGCATCTCCCTGATGATTAGTGAAGTTGAACATTTCTTCGTATGTCTGTTGGCTGCTCGGATGTCTTCCTTTGTGAAGTGTCTGTTCATGTCTTTTGCCCATTTTATAATGGGATTGTTTGTTTTTTTCTTTTCAGCACATTTGAGTTCCTTGTAGATCAAAGATGTTAAGCTTTTATCTGACCTGGTGTTGGCAATTATTTTTTCCCAGTCTGTAGGCTCTCTCCCTGCTCTCTTGATGGTTTATTTGGCTTTGCAGAAGCTTGTAAGTTTAACAAAGTCCCACTTGTCTATCCTCTCTCTTATGACCTGTGGGTTTTGGGTTTTATTCAGGAATTGGAGGCTAGTTCCGATTTCCATGAGGGTATGTCCTTCATTTTCTAAGGTTCTTATGGTTTGAGGTTTTACATTTAGGTCTCTGATCCATTTGGAGTTAACCTTTGTGCATGGGGATAGGTATGGGTCCTGTTTCAATCCTCTGCATGTGGTCAGCCAGTTTTCCCAGCACCATTTACTGAATAGGTTCTCTTCTCCCCAGTAGAATGTGGTGGAGGTTTTGTCGAAGATGAGTTGGTTGAGAAATTGAGGTTTTGCTTCTGGAATGTCAATTCTATTCTATTGATCTATATGCCTATTCCTATACCAATACCAAGCTGTTTTGATTGTTGTAACTTTATAGTAGAGTTTGAAGTCTGGTAATGTGATACCCTCTGCTTTGTTTTGTTTTTTTTTTTTTGCTGAGAATTGTTCTTGCTATTCTTGGATGTTTGTGTTTCCATATGAATTCCTGTGTTGTTTTTTCTAGGTCTGAGAAGAATGTTGCTGGTAATTTGATGGGTATTGCATTGAATTTGTAGATTGTCTTAGGTAAGATGGACATCTTTGCAATGTTGATTCTTCCAATTCATGAACATGGGATATTTATCCACTTATTTGTGTCATCTTTGATTTCTTTGAGCAGTGTTTTATAGTTTTCATTATAAAGGTCTTTCACGTCTCTGGTTAGGAAGATGCCAGGTTATTTCCTCTTTTTTTTGTGGCTATTGTGATTGGAGTTGTGTTTTTTATTTGGGTTTCTGTTTGTTTATATAGAAATGCCATTGTCTTTTGCACGTTTATTTTGTATCCTGAGACTTTGCCAAAGGCCTTTATCAGTGTAAGGAGGTTTTTGACAGATTCTCTTGGGTTTTTTTTTTTTTTTTTTTTTTGAGTTGGAGTCTCACTCTGTCGCCCAGACTGGAGTGCAGTGGCCGCTCCCGGCCACCGCAGCCTCGACCTGCTGGGCTCCGGTGATCCTTCCACCTCAGCCTTCCGAGTAGCCAGAATTACAGGCATGTGCTACCACGCCCGGCTGATTTTTTGATTTATTGTAGAGATGAGGTCTCGCTGCCCAGGCGGGTCTCGAACCCGCGGACTCATGCAATCCACTCACCTCAGCCTCCCAAAGGCGCGGGATTACAGGCTGAGCCACCGAGCCCGGCTCTCTTGGGTTTTTAAGGTACACAATCATATCACCTGCAAAGAGAGATAATTTTACTTCCTCTTTTCCTATTTGGATACCCCTGATTGCCTTCTCTTCTCTGATTGCTCGAGCTGGGACTTCCAATACTATGTTGAACAGGAAGGGTGAGAGTGGGCATCCTTGTCTTGTTCCAGTTTTCAGTGGAAATGGTTCCGATTTTTGTCTGTTTAGGAGTATGCTGGCTGTGGGTTTCTTGTAGATGGCTTTTACTATTTTGAGGTATGTTCCCCATATGCCTAGATGTTTGAGGGTTTTCATCAAGAAAGGGGTGCTGGATTTTATCAAA
>NW_007256227.1:1483-2763 GCF_000164805.1 Carlito syrichta | reverse complement strand
TACTACAGCTTTTAAGGCATCCCAGAGATTTTGGTAAGATGTTTCTTCATTTTCATTTGTTTCCAGTTATCTTTTGATCCCTGTTTTGATTTCTTCTTTGTCCCAGGAGTTGTTTAGCATCATACTGTTTAGTGTCCATGTCTTTGTGGGTGTTGGGGGGATTTTGTTGGTGTCAATGTTTATTTTTATTTTACTGTGGTCCAAGAAAGTGCATGGTAGCATTTCAGTCCTTTTTAAATTGCTTATGCTTGATTTATGTCCGATTATGTGGTCGATCTTAGAATACATTCCATACGGTGATGAGTAGAATGTGTATTCTCTGGTCTTTGGATGGAGTGTTCTGTAGGTATCAATTAAGTCCATTTGGTCCAGAGTCACATTGAGGTTCCAGATCTCCTTGCTGTTTTTTTGTCCTGATGATCTGTCTAGGGTTGTGAGTGGGGTATTAAAGTCCCCAGTTATGATGGTGTTAGAGTCAATATCCTTATTTAGTTTTCCTAGAAGTTGCTTTATGAAAGTTGGCACACCTATGTTGGGTGCATATATGCTTAGGATAGATATTTCCTGTTGATGGAGTGAAACTTATATCATTATGTAGTAGCCCTCTGTATGTTTTTAAATTTTTGATAGCTTAAATGGTATTTTATCTGAAATTAGGATCACAACTCCTCCTTTTTTGTGTGTTCCATTCGCCTGAAAGTTTGTTTCCCATCCTCTTGTTTTGAGTCCCTGTATGTCCTTTCTAGTGAGGTGAGGCAGTATATTGTTGCCTGGTGATATTTTATCCATTTTGCCATTCTATGTCTTTTCAATGGTGTGTTTTGTCCATTCACATTCAGGTTAATTATTGAAATGTGAGAGTTCATTCCTTTCATAGAGTTCTTATAGTGTTGTTCTTCTTCCACTTGGTTCTTTTTTGTCTTTTCTTTTGGTTTTGGGGTTGGTTCATGTATATTTTATTCTTTTCCCTGTACTCTTTTAAAGAACATTTCTCTTTTCTCCTTTTCTTCTTTGTTTAGTACTTTCTTAAGTGTCTCATGTAGGGGTGGTTTGGTGGCAGCATAAGTTCTTAGGGATTGGATATCTGGGAAGATTTTAATTCTCCCTCGCTGATGAAGCTTAGCTTGGCCGGGTAAGTTATTCTTGGTTGAAATTGTTTATCTTTTAGGACTTTGAAGATAGGTCTCCAAGCTCTTCTAGCCTGTAGGGTGTCTGTAGAAAAATCTGCTGCTTTTCTGATTGGTCTTCCATGGTAGGTGATCTGGCCTTTTTCTCTTGCT
>NW_007256227.1:0-376 GCF_000164805.1 Carlito syrichta | reverse complement strand
TTTATTTCTCTTCTGCTATATCCTGTTCTTCCTTATGAGGGTCTTCTGGCTTTGTTCACTTTTGAGGTTGGAGTGTGGCTTCAATCTGTACTTTTTGCAGTTTTGAGATTTATTTGAGAGGGAAGCTGTGGTTCAGAGTGTATATGCTGGTTCTGGCATCCACAAACAGGTGTATCAGCTCACTGGAACCTATTTCCCTCTGCCTTACAATCTGTCTGTTCAGCAGTATGTCGTCTTGGTTCCTAGATTAAAATGGGGGTATAAAAGAGGAAAATAGTGGAGTAAGAGGGATTCAATAGGAAGTTAAAGAGCGAGTGGGAAAACAGACATACATACCAACTATCAGGTGAGAAAGAGACACAAGGCTGGAGAGAAG
>NW_007256226.1:2547-3003 GCF_000164805.1 Carlito syrichta | reverse complement strand
TTTTTGCACCAGAATGTAAGGCAAGTACGGAGAAAGAGAGAATGAGCTGGGTGGTTAGGTGAAAGAAAATTTAACTTGTTAGAGGGAAAGGAAAGAATGACTGGCCCTAAGGAAGAACCAGCAGCTTTGTTCTTTTTGTGGGTTCTTTTTATCTCCCCTAGCTGGGGTCTGGTGGTCACGTAGCACACGTAGTCCTGAGAAAGCAGGGGCTTGTGGTCCCATAGCCCTGAACATGGTCCTGAGGAAGCAGGCTGGTGCTGGTGGTTATGTAACCTTGAGGACGCAGGTGAAACAAGAAAACAAGACTTCGCTTAAGTAACGGGAGAAGGAGTAGGAAGGGGTGAGTGGGGTCTGTAGCTCCCTTACAGAGAGCTCTTGCTGCCTTCTTTCTGTCTGTCTTCCACATCTTCCTCTCAACTGTGCTCACCATTCACCTTTTGGACAGATCCTCCCTGG
>NW_007256226.1:0-656 GCF_000164805.1 Carlito syrichta | reverse complement strand
GTCATTGCAAAATAACTCATTAAAGAAAAAGGAAAACATTCACATCAAATAGACTTCATTAGAAGCAAGAGCTCTCTTTAAGGGAGCTACAGACCCCACTCACCCGTTCCCACTCCTTCTCCCATTACTTAAGTGAAGTCTTGTTTTCTTGTTTCACCTGCGTCCTCAAGGTTACATAACCACAAGGTCCCTAGGTGCAGCCCACCCTCTGGTAAGCAGCTCACAGTAGATGTGGATAGGAGGAGAGAGACACTTTGAAAACCACATTAGCAGCTGCTTCTTACAGTCATGCAATTAGCATCTGCCAGACAAGCAGGAGCTTTCAGACCCATGATCTCATGTGATTCATGCTCTCATTTTGGGTCAGGAAAAGAAACTGGAGGTGAGACAGGCTGAGGAACTTGTTCATGGTCACCCTCCACTAAAATCAGGACTTCCCAGAAATGCTTCCAATTCATGTGCTACGCAACCTCCTCAGATTCAAGGGAGAGTTGTTCTAATTTCTTGCTGATGAGAAACATTTTTCCTGTTTCCAACACTTTTTTTTTATAATCAATATTTTTTATTATGACATTGTGGGGTACAGTTAAGGGTTAGGTATACAAATACATTTTGTTCAGGCACCCTTGTTGATAAGAGGTGTTCCCCGTCCCCAG
>NW_007256225.1:446476-447035 GCF_000164805.1 Carlito syrichta | reverse complement strand
GGAAGGATCACCGGAGCCCAGCAGGTCGAGGCAGCGGTGGCCGGGAGCGACCACTGCACTCCAGTCTGGGTGACAGAGTGAGACTCCAACTCAAAAAAATAATAATAATAATAAATAGAGCAACCCTCTCAGGTCCCTTCCCACTCTGGGAGCTTTTCTGGCCTCTCAATAAATACTGCAAAAAATAAATAAATAATAGCTGGGCACAGTGGCTCATACCTGTAATCCCAGCACTTTGGGAGGTACAGGCCAGAGGATTGCCAGAGTCCAGCCAGGGGTTCGAAAGCAGACTGGGCAAGTTGGCGAAACCTCCTCTCTACAATAAATCAAAAAAATGAGTGGCCATGAGCGTGCCACTGCACTCCAGCCTGGGCAGCAGAGTGAGACTCAGAAAAAAAACCAATAATAATAATGATAAATTAAATAAAACAAAAAAATTTTTTAAAGATAAGATCTGGAGGGGAGCACACCTCATCAACAAGGGTACCTGCATAATGAACATTTGTATACCTAACCCTGAAATGTACCACACATCTTTTTTTTTTTTTTTTTTTTTTTG
>NW_007256225.1:442310-445953 GCF_000164805.1 Carlito syrichta | reverse complement strand
AGCAGCCACTGCACTCCAGTCTGGGCAACAGAGTGAGACTCCAACTCAAAGAAAAAAAAATACAAGATCTGAGCATGAGTGTAACCACTGCTCTTGGGGTGCTGCAGATCCTGAGCACCCTCTTGGCCAACAATAGGGAATTCAGGCCCACTGGTGCCTATACATTTCCAGCCTGGTTTCTGTCTTTCCATGTGTGCAGCCCCCTCTCCAACAGAGAGGAACCTCCTCCCATTATTCTGATGTTTGCCTATTGGGTCAGCCATGTGCTGAATTGCGGCCCCCAAAACCTAGGGAAGCCCTTATCCCCAATATCTCAGAATGAGACTGACTGGAGACAGGGCCTTTAACAAGGTGATTAAGTCGACAGGGTCATAAGGCTGGGTCCTAATCCTCTTCCACGGTGTTCCCGTAGAAGAAGAAATGAGGACACAGAGGGACCCCAGGGATGCTCACACAGGGGGAAGATCAGCCCCAGCCAAGGCATGAGGCCCAGAAGGAACCAGCCCTGCGACTCCCGACCTTGGACCTCTCGTCACCAAAGCTGTTGCAGCCACGGCCCATGCACTGTGGCACCGCCCAGGTCTATCCGCCCAAGCAACTACAACCAACATGTGTCCACAATGTCCCCACGCAGCAAGTTCTGGGGAGCCCCGCCTGGAGCAATCTCACAGTTCACATACCTGTGATGTCCTCCACAACTGGTAGGTTGCTGGTTGTGCACAGCCCCCGCATGTTTGCAGAGACTGTGTGGTCGTGGAGTCGGAACTGACGAATTTTGTCACATGTCTGTCCCCCAGACATCGCACTGACTGACTGTTCCTGCTGTTGCCTCCTCACAGCTCAGCGATCTGTCCTTGGTGACAAAACCCAATGCCGAGCTGCACTTGAGGCTGCACGGGCCCTGAATGTGCTGCCCCAGAAGCAGGCTTAGCCTGCACCACCAAGTGCCCTAGAGCACCCAAGAGCTCAGACACCTCAATCCCACAACCCTAGCTCCCATTACACCCAGTGTTACTCCTCCTGGAATGTATGTCCCGACTTCACAGGAGCACTCTGGCTGCCCGTGATGGGATGGAACCAGGCAGGCAGTGAGACTTGGACCCAAGACGAGTCTCAGGCTCTTCCTGCTGTCATTCGGCAAGGAGTCTCCTTTTCTACACTTGTGGCTTCTTTTTTTCCTTTTTTGAGTCTCACTCTGCCGCCAGACTGGGGTACCAAGGATGACCTGCAGCCTTGACCTCCTGGGCTCAGGTGATCCTTTCCCTCAGCCTCCCAAGTAGCTGGGACCACAGGTACGTGCCACTGTGCCTGGCCAATTTTTTTATTTTTATTTTTTTGTCGAGATGAGGGTCCCACTATGTGGCCCAGGCTGGTCTCGAACTCCTGTGCTCAATCAATTCTCCTATTTCATTCTCCCCAAAGTGCTGGGATTCCAGGCATGAACCACTGCACCCAACCTCCATCCGTACCTTTTCACGTGGATAAAGCTGATGACAGGGAACAAGTCAGGCACAGAGCAGAGAGGCCGTCCAACCAGTCATAGCCAACTTGCCCAGGGTGCTAGTAAGTTCGACGGGGCCCTCTTCCTGGAAGCCCTCACGTTCCCTCGCACAGGGAAGAAACCATCCTTGCAGAAAGACCCCCCAACATTTGCAAATGTTTAACAGAGGGAGAAAGAGTTTTTATAAATAATCCAAAGAATCCTTCCAATGAAAGCACAGCTGTTGGCACCAATCCCTGCACTGCTGATCTGTGTGTCCAAGAAATGGTTCATGGACTCCGGGCGACTGAGACCCTGGTGGGCAGGAGTAGAGAGAATCAGGGAGGAGGCAGCAGCTCTGTAGAGGACATGCCATCACCTGGGTGACCAGCATGCCTGGGAGGCAGAGTCCCAGCAGGCATAGCGCCCCCAGCACACAGAAAACAATCACCCACAGGGCAAGCCGGGACTGGAGGCATCCACAGCGCCCCCTGATACACAGCAAGACATTCATCCACTGGACAGGCAGGATTAGAGGTGTCCATAGTGCCCCCCATGCACAGCAAGACACTCGCCAGCAGAGCAGGCTGGATCTGAGGCATCCACACCTGGTTCCAACCCAGAGAGAGAGGCCCGGATAGTGGTTTCCTCTTTAGATGAATCAGACTGCGCTTTTGAGAGTCATATTGTATACAAATATGTATTGACCACAAAAAAAAAATCGTTTAAACAAGCAAACAAAGTAATTTCCTCAAAGAGCCCTTTCCTGAAACAGAGCCCAAGAACTATTAACAGAGAGGTAGGCAGGATAAGGAGAAACACCAAGAACACAGGCCACTAGAGTGGGAGGCTGTCACCACGGGAGGCTGAACGGAAGAAGGGAGAAGTGGAATTGGGGCAAAGAAGGAGCCACGGCCACAAGACGTGCTGGGGCAGAGAGGGAGCTGGCAAATCCTGTTCTTCCACCTCCCTCCCCCCACCGGCTGGCACCTCCCATTGGTGGACTCAGCCTGAGGCCACAGAGGCACGCAGGTGACGCTGTAGACATGTCAGGGAGGCCAACAAGGGCACAGAGCAGGCAGGGGAAGGGAGGCACGCAGGAGAACAGTCCTGACCCACTTCCTTTTATTACCCACTTCCTTTTATTGCCCATCACTTCCTTTTTGTCATCCTGTTTGTCCCTGCACATTCCCCTCTCCCACCACCAGCGTGTAAGCTCCTTGAATGCAAGGTGCCTGTCAGTCTTGCTCAAAGCCATGGCGTGTTGGAACCCAAGGAGAGTGAGGATCGCACCTTATGAGCGGAGTGGGAGGCTTGACCCAGCGCAGGTTTTCAGAGCCGAAATGGGGTGAGAAGGGCTTCTGCATTGGGGAGGTGGCAGGGGCAGAGACAGGATATGACCACATACAGGGAGGTGATCAAACCAGTAAATGCATGGGGCTGGGCTTCGAGGTGTGCATCTATAATCCTGGCACTTTGGGATGCTTGAGGCAGGAGGATCACTTGAGCCCAGGAGGTGAGGCTGCAGTGAACTATGATTGCCCCAGGGCACTCCAGCCTGGGTGACAGAGGGAGACCCTGTCTCTATTTTTTGTTTGTCTTTTGTTTTTTTGTTTTTGAGTTGGAGTCTCACTCTGTTGCCCAGGCTGGAGTGCAATGGCACGCTCCAGGCCACTGCAGCCTCGACCTGCTGGGCTCAGGTGATCCTTCCGCCTCAGTCTTCCAAGTACAGGTGCACGCTACTGACGCCCGGCTAATTTTTTGATTTATTGTAGAGACAAGGTCTCACCATGTTGCCCAGGCTAGTCTCCAACCCACAGACTCAGGCCTCCTCTCACCTCGGCCTCCTATAATTCCTCCCTTGACCTGGGATTATAGGCCTGAGCCACCTCGCCCAGCCCTGTCTCTAATCTAAAAAGGAAACGTTGCGAGGCCCAGTGGCTCAAGCCTGTAATCCCAGCACTTTGGGAGGCCGAGGTGAGAGGATTGCCTGAGTCCAGGGATTCGACACCAGCCTGGGCAACTGGGTGAGACCTCATCTTTACAATAAATAAAAAAAAATTAGCTGGGCGTGGTGGCATGCGCCTATAATTCCAGCAACTCAGAAGGCTGAGGTGGAAGGATTGCCTGAGCCCAGCAGGTCGAGGCTGCAGTGGCCATGAG
>NW_007256225.1:439007-442167 GCF_000164805.1 Carlito syrichta | reverse complement strand
GAGATGAGGTCTCGCTGCCCAGGCGGGTCTCGAACCCGCGGACTCAGGCAGTCCACTCACCTCAGCCTCCCAAAGGTGCGGGATTACGGGCTGAGCCACCAAGCCCGGCAAAATAAAACATTTTAAAAAAATAAATTAACAGGCCACTCCCGGCCACCGCAGCCTCGACCTGCTGGGCTCCGGCAATCCTTCTGCCTCAGCCTTCTGGGTAGCCGGAATTACAGGCATGCACTACCACGCCCGGCTGGGTGGCTGGGAGCGGCCACTGTATTCCAGTCTGGGCGACAGAGTGAGACTACAACTCAAAAAAAAATCAATCAATTAATTAATTAACATAAAGTAAATAAATTAAAGATAACAGGACCTTCACTACTGAAGAAAGAAGGTACAAATATGGAAAGTGAAGAAACTAGACTCAGCTCTGCAGAGATGGATTGGAATTGAAGGTACTGATGTGAACTTGTGGTTAGATACACAGATAGACTGATGGATGATAGGACAGACAGACAAACAGATAGATGATATCTAGGAAGGCTGGCTGACTGGCTAGATAGATGATAAATTGGATGGATGGATAGACAGATGATAGATAGATACATAGGTGATAGGTAGATAAATGACAAATAGATAAATGATAGATAGCACATAGATACATAGATGATAGGATGGATAGATAGATAAAAGATAGGTGATAGATAAATGACAGATAGATGATAGATAAATGATAGATGATTGATAGATAACTGTTAGATAGATGATAGGTAAGTAGATAGATAATGGGTAGATAAATAGACAGACAAATAACACACTGCCAATGTGTGTGTGGGTATGTGTTCCCAACTGCAGCCCTGGGAACAGGGACACCCTCAAAGCAGTGGGCATACTCAATACTCAGACCTTGGCTTCTAAATACCAATCTCCAGTACATGGAGATTAAATTACACTGAATTAAATTTTATCTAAGAAAGGGGCTGAGAATTAGATGGTAGTAGTGGTTACTTTCTCAGTTTTGATGGTTATACTTTGGATACAAAGGAGAATGCCCATGTTTCTAGAAAATACAAACTAAAAATATTATAGATTGATGCAACATAAAATCAGTATTCACTCTCAAGAAAGACAAAAGTTCTTCAGTTAGAAGTTTTCATTAGTTTGTGTTTCTCTTTTTCTCTTTGCTTTCTTTTTGTTTGTTTCACCTCTTATAAGGTAGGTATTGTAATTGTTTTAAAAAGAATCTTTTGGCTGGGTCCAGTGGCTCACACCTATAATCCTAGCACTTTGAGAGGCTAAGCAGGAGGATTGTTTGAGCCCAGGACTTTGAGACCAGCCTGGGCAACATAGCAAAACTTCAGCATGACAAAAAAAATTAGAAAATTCGCCAGGCATGGTGGCACACACCTATAGTCCCAGCTACTCGGGAGGCTGAAGAAGGAGTATTACCTGAGCCCAGGGGGTTGAGACTGAGGTGAGTAGTGATCATGCCACTGCACTCCAGTCTGGGTAACAGAGTGAGAACCCCACTTCAAATAAAAAATTCTCAATTAATAAAAAATATAGCTTCATCCTAGCACCTAGAACAGGACTGGTACCCAAGTGCTCAATAAATATTTGGTGAATGAATTACTGAAGTATATAAACCATTACAACAAACATATGCTTAAGAAAAAAAAAGGCATCCAAATAATCTCTGTGGTTTCAGGTAATTTGGGTATTTTCTCAATTTGTGCTTCTCTCTACCTCTCTTTCTTTTTTTTTTTTTTTTTTTTTATTTATTTTTTATTTTTGAGACAGAGTCTCACTCTGTCACCCAGGCTAGAGTGTAGTGGGACAATCATAGCTCACTGCAGCCTCGAATTCCAACGTTCAAGTCATCCTCCTGCTTCAGCCTCCTGAGTAGTGGGATTACAGGTGTGAGCTGTTCCTTTTGTTTCTTAAATTTTCTTGATTAAGCATGTATTATTGATTGTTAATTTGTTCAGGCTACTAACCAGCTAAGACTAATATTTTCAAGGCAAGGCCTTACCCTTGGAAACTGCCTCAGCCTACCCAAGTACAAGAATACCAAAATGATAGGTTAGTTATTGCTGGGATATGTAACTTTCTGGTGTCTAGAATATTCTTGCCCATTACCCAAGACTCCTCTTTTACAGTCATATTAGTGTAGTTAGTCGTCAGCAGTTTGGTGAATATGTAATCACACAAAGGGGTGTGGAAAGCTGTGTGGGATATGTCATTCAGGTTGGGAAAGAAACTGGAGGATTATTCCAGATCCAGATTTCCAGTGACCAAGACTCTCACATTCCTTGGATTCCATTGAATAAATACAAACTCTAATGAAAAGGATCCTATTTCTAGGCTCTGGGTGAATGTCCCCACACAATGGGCATGTTAATTTAATTACCTTTCTCTTGGATTGGTTCCATTTTGGTTTAGTGTCTCCATGATGGGACTTGACAGGTAACATGTGCAAAAGTCACCTCTTTTTTTTTTTTGAGTTGGAGTCTCACTCCGTGGCCCAGACTGGAGTGCAGGTACACTCCCAGCCACCGCAGCCTCGACCTACTGGGCTCCAGCGATCCTTCGGCCTCAGCCTTCCAAGTAGCTGGAACTACAGGCGCGTGCCACCACGCCCGGTTAATTTTTTATTTATTGTAGAGATGAGGTCTCGTTGCCCAGGCGGGTCTCGAACCCGCGAGCTCAGGCAATCCACTCACCTCAGCCTCCAAAGGCGCGGGATTACAGGCTGAGCCACCGAGCCCGGCTAGGGTTGTTTTAAAAAGAATCTTTTGGCTGGGCACAGTGGCTCACACCTATAATCCCAGCACTTTGGGAGGCTAAGCAGGAGGATTGTTTGAGTCCAGGAGTTTGAGACCAACCTGGGCAACATAGCAAAACTTCGGTATGACAAAAAAATTTAAAAGCTCCGTGGCTCAGCCTGTAATCCCGTGCCTTTGGGAGGCTGAGGTGAGTGGATTGTCTGAGCCTGCGGGTTCGAAACCCTCCTGGGCAGCTAGACCTCATCTCTACAATAAATCAAAAAATCAGCCGGGCATGGTAGCGCATGCCTGTAATTCCAGCTACTCGGAAGGCTGAGGCGGAAGGATTGCTGGAGCCCAGCAAGTCGAGGCTGCGGTGGCCGGGAGCGGCTACTGCACTCCAG
>NW_007256225.1:413037-438987 GCF_000164805.1 Carlito syrichta | reverse complement strand
ATTTATTGCAGAGATGAGGTCTCGCCAAGTTGCCCAGGTGGGTCTTGAACCCGCGGTCTCAGGCAATTCACTCACCTTGGTCTCCCAAAGTGAAGGATTACAGGCTGAGCCACTGAGCCCGGCAAGAGGACTTTTTTCATTAGGGAAACAAAAAATGTTGCTCGGGGTGAGATGAGGTAAATAGGGAGGGTGGAGCACAGGGGTTGAAAGGAAAGACCGAGAGTGGGAAGCCATTTTTTATCTTGTTCTTAAATCCTGACACAGTGATGAGAAAGTAGAAGCTATGCTTTTGGAAAAATGCACATTTTAGGTAAAATTAACTTTATCAACTTTGTCTTTTCAGAAACAGACTTCCAGGTATCAGAAGTATCTCATAGTGGCAATCAAGCTTGCGTAGCGTAAAGGGAATTTACAAGGTCTAGGACATCATGCATTGGGCAAGGATTGTAAAAGTCATGAAAATTATGATTACAAAAGTTATAATCACTCAGTGGGAGAGCAAGTGAGGATTCAATCTTCCAGTAAATTGGGCACTATCTACAGGGAAGCCAAGGATCCCCCAAAGCTACTCACTGGGAATGCCTAGGAGATAAGAGGAGGTGCACCCTCCACTAACTCTAAGGAATGTCGTTCTGGAAGGTGCAGGAGAATTAGAATACTTGTCACGTCCTTCTCTAGGGGCTATGAAATGTGGGCGAACATTAGAGGGTCTCTGTGTCACAGGATCTCCAAGACATCCACAGGTGGTCGATAAGGAAGTCACGGCAGTCATGTGCAACATCTCCAAGAAAAGGATTTAAGCCAGGACTTTGGGGGACTACGTCGCCACACTCACCTAGAGTGTAGGCCCACTCCCTGTCTGTGGGGGGTGATCTTTTCTTAAATCTTTTCTTCTCTCACCTCTTTGTGTTGCAATTCTTTGCATTTACTTGGATCTCTGAGTTACCATGCTGCGTGCCTCCCTTCTCCACTGCACCTCTCCACCCCCACCCTGTCCGTACCCTAACAGGGATCACACCGTTTTGAGGTCAAAAACTGCTGAACACTCAGTGCAGTGTGGGCAGGTGTGCTCATAAATCACCCACCATGAAATGGGCAAACACATTAAAAGAATCTCAAAAAAAAACTCACTGAAGCCAAACACAGACTCTCATAACAATGCTAGCTGACGCACTGATGCTGATGGGTTCCTAAAATACTTATCTAGAGAGGGAAGCCTGTACTAAAGGGGGCCCACCTTCCAAAAAAATACTTCTGGGTTTTTTGGGGTCCCCTCATATAGTGAAAAGCTTGCTCCCATCCTTGTCCCTACCTACCTAAGTCCCCTCCTTAGAGAAAACAGATAATATCAGTTTCCTAGGTATCATAATTACAAGGAGATGTGCACACACACATATACACACACACTCTTCGCCTTATTATAATACTTTACATGATGTTCTGCACCTTGCTCTTTTTTTTAAACAAAAATCTATCTCAGAGGTTTTTGGTTTATTTTTGGTTTGTTTGTTTGTTTGTTTTTCAGTATATAACGAGCTTTTTTTTTTTTTTCTGAGTTGGAATCTCACTTTGTCCCCTAGGCTGGAGAGCAGTGACACACTCACAACCACCACAGCCTTGACCTACTGGGCTCGGGCGATCCTTCCGCCTTAGCCTTCCAAATAGCTGGAATTACAGGCACACGCCATCACACCCTGCTAATTTTTTGATTTATTGTAGAGATGAAGTCTCGCCAAGTTGCCCAGACTGGTCTCAAACCCCTTCGTTCAGGCAATCCTCTCCCCTTGGCCTCCCAAAGTGCTGGGATTATGGGCTTTAGCCACTGTGCCCGACCTTTTTTTTTTTTTTTTTTTTTTTACAGTTGCATAGTATTCCACTGAATAAGTGTAATGAAAGAACATACAATGGAGTCAATATAACCAATGAGCAGCCATTTTAACATTGCCTGGATCTGTCATGTTTTTCTAGCAGTTCACTTTAATTTACTCTCTAATCAAGAGCCAAGGACAGGACCAGTTTCTCAGAGATAGTTATTGATAATTACTTTACAACTCCCTCCCCAGTTTGTTTTGTAAATTTAAGGCTAACTTCTTGACCTTCATGACACACCCCATCACCATGACAGCAATCATGTGACTAACCCACTCATCTGCCTGCTGTCCATCACCTGACCTCAGTACTTGTGCTTACCTGCCCTCTGTGATGACATGGAAAAGACCACCACCCAATCACCTTAATGATCTGCCTTCATCAAGTTGAAGGTTTAAAGGGCATTTAACTTCAAACAGCCGCCACCATTGTTTTGTTAAGCAACTGGTCAGCCATTGTGCATTTTGTGCTATGGCTGCCACGTTTTCTTAGCTTTGGCCCCCTCCCCTACCTTGGGAGTTAATCTCCTTTCTAATTTACTTTCTAAGTAAACTATATCTTCCAATCTAGTTTCTGTGCAATTCTTTGCATCTTATGCATAGTACCAAATTGCACACCACCCCCTCCCCCCACCCCCCTCCCAGGTCTGACCTTGATTTTCTGGTCTCCTACTAATGGGCATTAAGGTTGCTTCCAGGCCGGGCTCGGTGGCTCAACCTGTAATCCCAACACTTTGGGAAGCCAAGACAAGCGGACTGCCTGAGCCCATGGGTTTGAGACCCACCCGGGCAACTTGGTGAGACCTCATCTCTACAATAAATCAAAAATTAGCTGGGCGTGGTAGCACGTGCCTGTAGTTCTGGCTACTTGGAAGGCTGAGGCGGATGGGTTGCTGGAGCCCAGCAGGTCGAGACTGCGGTGGCTAGGAGCATGCCACTGCACTCCAGTCTGGGGACAGAGTGAGACTCCAACTAAAAAAAAAGATTGCTTCCAAACTTTTGCAATGTAAAGAAACTTTTACATTATAAACAATTTTGTCATGTACCTAATTCACTTTGTACATAGGTAGATGTATTTTAGGATGAATATTGACATATTGTCAAATTGTCCCCCTTAGAGGTTGTGTGAGCATCTCACTGATTGTTAACAGACTTCCTAGATAGGTACAGACGTGGTATTAAGTCCCACTCCCAGTAGGACTTCCAAAATGTTAGCTCAGGTCCAATGCAGGCTGTGTGTGATCCAGTGCCACGTGAAAGATGCAAAGAATTACACAGAAGTTAGATTGAAAAATATAGTTTGGGTAACCCCTCAGCTCCTCTCTCACTGTGGGAGCTTTTCTGTCCTCTCAATAAATCCTGCTTTCTTAAAGAAAGAGAGACAGAAAGAAAATATAGTTTATTTAAAAAGTAAATTAGAGAGAGAGAGGAGAGAGATAGAGAGATTCATCTCCCCAAGGCAGGGGAGAGGGCCAAAACTAAGAAACATGGCAGCAGCGGGAGAGCCATGTGGACACACCAGAGTTTAACAAAGCAATGGGAGGTGAATGGCTACTCCGGTTGAATCTTATTAAACCTCCCTTTCACCTGGGGAGGTGGGGCGGAGGGGGAGATCATTAAGATGATTGGGTGGTGGTCTGCTCATGTGTCATCTCAAAAAGGCAGGTCAGCGTGGGTACTGACATCAGGTGACAGATAGCAAGCAAGTGGGTTACTCATATGACTACTGCCATGGTGGTGGGGTCTCTCTGTGTCATAAAGGTCATGAAGGGCGGATTAGGTCAATTTGAGACTTATGGGTGGAGGCAAATATGAAATTAAAAAGTTGCCAGGCTCGGTGGCTCAGCCTGTAATCCCGTGCCTTAGGAGGCTGAGGCGAGTGGATTGCCTGAGCCTGAAGGTTCGATACCCACCTGGGCAACTTTGCGAGACCTCATCTCTACAATAAATCAAAATGAGCTGGGCGTGGAAGGCTGAGGCGGAAGGATCGCCGGAGCCCAGCAGGTCGAGGCTGCGGTGGCTGGGAGCGGCCACTGCACTCCAGTCTGGGCGATGGAGTAAGACTCCAACTCAAAAAATAAATAAATAAATAAATAAATAAAGTTAATTAGTACAAAACAAACCAGGGAGGGGGCTTGTAAAACAATTATCAATAGCTACCTTTGAGAAACCAGTTCTGTTCTTGGCTAGTGAGGGTAAGTTAAGTGAACTGCTAGAAAAACATGAGGTTTAGTCAATGTTAAAATGACTGCTCACTGGTTATATTAAATCCACGTTATGTCCTTTCTCGCTGGATTGTGCCTATCTGACTATGGAAAGGGACATACCAAAGGTGTTTTTTCTTTTTCTTTTTCTTTTTTTTTAATCAAAGTCTCACTCTGTTGTAGGCATGATCACAGCTACCGCAGCCTCTACCTGCTGTGCTCAGGCAATCCTTCTGCTTTAGCCTTCCAAGTAGCTGAAAATACAGGCACACGCATGCCATGATGACCTGCTAATTTTTTGATTTATTGTAGAGACAGGATCTCACCATGTTGCCCAGGCTGGTCTCGAATCCCTGGGCTCAGGCAATCCTCTCACCTCTGCCTCCCAAAGTGCTAGGATTACAGGCATGAGCCACCATACCTCACGCTTTTGACTACATATTCCTTATATTGAAGGGGGCTAAGCATCATTTCATGTTTATATCCTTTTCTATTTGCTGTTCGTTTATAGTCATTGCTCATTTTCCTAGAGTTTATTGGTAGGAGCACTTTATATATTAGGAAAATTAGTCCTGTCCTGTAATATGAGTTTCAACTATTTTACACCAAACTCCCAGATGTTTCTCAACTCTTATTATGGTATTTTTTTTTTGCCTTGCCAGGACCAAATTTGGAACTGACTCCTTGGGTTGGGACCCTGGCTCTGCCGCTCACCTGTTGTGTAACCTTACACAAGTCATTTAACCTGTCACTCAGCTCAGCAGTAAAGTGGTGATATTAACAGTACCTGCCTCACAGTGTTGTTGTAATTAAAAGAATAAACGAAGCCGGGCTTGGTGGCTCAGCCTGTAATCCCGCGCCTTTGGGAGGCTGAGGTGAGTGGATTGACTGAGCCCGCGGGTTCGAGACCCGCCTGGGCAGCGAGACCTCATCTCTACAATAAATCAAAAAATCAGCCGGGCGCGGTAGCGCACGCCTGTAGTTCCAGCTACTTGGAAGGCTGAGGCGGAAGGGTCGCTGGAGCCCAGTAGGTCGAGGCTGCGGTGGCCGGGAGCGGCCACTGCACTCCAGTCTGGGTGACAGAGTGAGACTCCAAGTCAAAAAAATAAATAAATAAATAAATGCATGGAAAGGGCTAAGAAAATATCTGTCACGTGGCAAGAATTAGAAAAACGCTGTTTCCTTTTATGCAGTCAAATTTAATGTTGATTCATTCTAGATCCCGTTTCCAATAAAAAGTTTTATTTGTCTTGTCTTCACATCCTGAAGGTAAAATGAAAAATGTGATTAGTTTTCGATCTGAAGGCGATACACGCCGCGTAGACACCAAGTCGCCACCACAGCGGAGGTGTCAGTTGACAGGAGCTGTGGACCAGGCCTGGGGGAGTCTTATTCTCCTCACCACTTCCCTCTGCAGTGACACCTTGTCCTCACTTTACCTGTAGGGAAACAGAGGTTGAGATGCCAACTGCCTTGCCCCAAGCCAGGCTTCCTCTGAGCACTGACGAGCAAATGCTCTTCAATCTTTCTCCCGGAGTATTACGGGTCCCCAAGGCAGATCCGGTGCCTGTTCCAGTCCCCTAAGGGTTACTCACTATAGTTGCTGCGAGCCACTCATTCCTCTGCAAACCCAGTCCACCACCCTCCCGCACTCCTTGGTGACCAGGATTTGCAGCAGAGAACCCAGCGGAACCGCGGTCTCCTTCTGAAGTGAGTCTCCAGCTGCCCCTCCTTTCCTTCCCCCTCCCCCAGTCACCTCTGTCCCCTAGGGCCCTGACGGCTCTCCTCCTGGCCTGTGACCGCCCCACTGCTCCGGAGGCCCCAGCTGCCTTCCCAGCACGCAGTGTTGCCCAGGTCCTGTCACCTCAGCCCTCAGTCCTTCGGAGTCTCCCACAGCCCGCAGTTCCCCGCTTGTCCAGCCCAAGGCACCTTTCCTCCCCTCCAGCCAATCTAGCTATTTCTTCAGCTCAGAACTTCCCTCTGCCTTCCCTTACAGGCCTTCATGTCTCAGCATATAGGCGTTCTGATTTAGAGTCCCACCTCACTTGGCCGACTCCACCCTGCACACTCTACCCCTGCTCCCTTCACCCCTGCATGCCCGATCCCTGCGCCCTCCAGGGCCCGGCACACTGCAGCCCCGCACACCCCAGCCCCGTGCCCTCCAGTTGTGCACTCTCCGCCCTGCACCCTCCACCTCTGCACCCCAGCCCTGCGTTCTCCAACCTTGCACACACCACCTATTCAGGCCCCGCCCTCGACGAGCCGGGCCTTGTCCCCAGCACCCCTTTCCTCCCCCAGCTCGTCCAACCCCGCCTACAAGCGCTCGGTCCCGCCCCCGAGCGCTTCCAGCTCTGCCCCCCATGAGCCCGGCCCCGCCCTCAAGTGCTCCTGGCCCCGCTGCTGAGCGCCTGGTCCCGCCCCCAACGCAACCCGGTCAAGCCCTCAAGCGCGGCCGGTGCGGACCCGACAGGACTGGGCGGAGCCAAAAGCCCACTCCCCGCCTTCTCCGTAAGCCCGCCTCTGTTGACGTCGACAGACAGAAGTTGCGTCCAATAAAAAGTAAGAGCCGGCAGCCACCGCCCCATCGGATGCGATCATACAAACACGATCGCCCCTGATTGGCTGACGCTGCGGCTGGCTCTTCCGGGTCTTTCCACGCGTCGCTGGTGCGCGGCGGAGCCGAACGGAGAGGCACTGGCAGGACCACCCTCTGCACGGGTGAGTCTGTGGCCCTGCTGCCGCGCTCGGGGGGGACGCGCGCGTCGGGGAAGGCTGGGAAGGGGCGGGGATGAGAAGCACGTGAGACCGGGGCCGGGCCCGGGGCCAGGCTGGGGTAGCGGTTGGGCCCGGCGGGGCTGGCGTAGGGCCGGGTCCGTGGGCGCGGGACCGGCTGGTCAGGTCCGGTCCGCAGCCGTGGACTCGGGAGACGACCCGCGCGTGTCGCTCTCCGGGTCTGTCTGGACGGAGCGTTTTCCACGCCGGCTGCGGGCTCGTGGGCTGCGAGGGCACTCGGCGCGTCGTCCTCCGGGGGTGTCCACAGAGGGCCGCGCCGTGTCAACTGCGCTCCTGGCCCTGCCTCGCCCCACGTCCCTCGACGCCCACGCGGGAGTGGTCGCGGGACCCACCCGCGGCGTTGGCGCCCCACACACTGCCGGGTCCCCAGATTCGCGAGTCCCCTCTTGTTGGATATTTCGGGTGTTTCTACTTCAGATATTACAGCGTCCTGTAGTAAGAATCTTTTTGGGCCGGGCTCGGTAGCTCAGCCTGTAATCCCAGCACTTTGGGAGGCCGAGGTGAGTGGATTGCCTGAGCCCGTGGGTTCGAGACCCGCCTGCGCAACTTGACGAGCCCTCATCTCTACAATAAATCAAACATTAAGCCGGGCTCGGTGGCTCAGCCTGTAACTCCGCGCCTTTGGGAGGCTGAGGTGAGTGGATTGCCTGAGCCCGCGGGTTCGAAACCTGCCTGGGCAGGCGAGACCTCATCTCTACAATAAATCAAAAAAATCAGCCGGGCGTGGTAGCGCACGCCTGTAATTCCGGCTATTCGGAAGGCTGAGGCGGAAGGATCGCCGGAGCCCGGCAGGTCGAGGCTGCGGTGGCCGGGAGCGGCCACTGCACTCCAGCCTGGGCGACAGACTGAGACTCCAACTCAAAAAAAAAAAAAAGAATCTTTTTGGTTTTGAGATATAATAAACTTTCCATAAAATTCACGCTGTTAGATGATTGCTGGAGCCCAAGAGTTCGAGACCTGCCAAGGCAACACATCTAGACCTCGTCTGTACCAAAAAATCAGAAAAATTAGCCAGCATGGTAGTACATACCTGTAGTCACAGCTTCTCAAGAGGCTGAGGCAGGAGGGTTGCCTGAGTTAAGGAAGTCGAGGCTGCAGTGAGCACTGATTGAACCACTGCACTCCAGTTTGGGCGACAGAGTGAGACCCCATTTTTTTAAAAAAATCGCTCTGTTAAAAATCTCCAGTCCAGTGGTATTATATTGGTGAGATGGTGCCATTACTACTAATTTCAGAACATTCTCATCAGCCCAGGAGAGAAGGCTCAGCTTGGCTCAGCTTGGAAACGGCAATGGCTTCTAAATTCCACTGGAGGCCCTAGACCCCACATTGGTTTAGGGAGATAGGGGATGATGGGAACCTCCTGCTCTGTATTCTGCCCTGGGAGAGGCAGTGAAGCCCCAGCACTGGGAGCATGGAAGCTGGGACAACTCACTGTTGTGCTGCCCCTGCCCCAAGGTCTGCCCCAAGGAGAGGTTGAGGCTAGGCCTGGGATGGGGTCCTGGAGGCAAGGAAGAGTGGGTTATTCTGGAAACTGCAGAACTCTCAGACCAGAGGAACCATCTTGGAGAGATGTGCAAACTTTTGCCTTGTGTGGGAAACAGAGACAGGGCCAACCTCCTGTTTATGAGCCTCTACAGAGGCTGGTCTCTCATATTCTGCATACATAAGCTACATGTACATATACTGTATGTGCATACACTATGCGTGCATGTGCTACATGTACATATTCTGTACATATACAGGCTTGCTGTGTTAAACCTCAAAAAGAATGGCTGCTGCGTACAGTGGCAGACATCTGTAGTCCCAGTCTCTTGGGAGGCTGAGGCAGGAGGATCACTTTAGCCTAGGAGTTCAAGCCTGACTCTTAGAAAGAAAAAAAAAATGGGAAATAAGTACTGAAAAATGGGAAACATTTCTTTTTTTGAGTTGGAGTCTCACTCTGTCACCCAGACTGGATGGAGTGCAGTGGCCGCTCCCGGCCACCGCAGGCTTGACCTGCTGGGTTCCAGCGATCCTTCCGCCTCAGCCTTCCAAGTAGCTGGAACTACAGGCGTGCGCTACCATGCCCGGCTAATTTTTGATTTATTGTAGAGATGAGGTCTCGCCAAGTTGCCCAGGCGGGTCTCGAACCCGCGGTTTCAGGCAGTCCACTCACCTCAGCCTCCCAAAGTGCTGGGATTACAGGCTGAGCCACCGAGCCTGGCTGGGAAACATTTTAAAGGAAACTTATGCTGACCTAAAATAAAAGTTTTAAAAAATATTACATACCCAGTCTTTACAGCACCCTACCAGGTGATATGTGATCTTTTGACATATGTTCCCTTGTTTTATTTGCTTGTTTGAGATGAGATGTGGCTCTGTCACCCAGGCTGGCATGCAGTGGCACCATTATTGCACACTACACCCTCAAATTCCTGGGCTTAAGTGATTCTACCTTCTCAGCCTTACAGTATCTGGGATTACGGATGTGGTACCTGGCTCTTTTTTAAGATTTTAGATTTTAAAGTATTTTGTATGAATGCACTGCATCCAGTTGGTGCTGCTATAGTAAGTAGATATAAAAACCAAAAGATGTAACCATTCCAGCGTCAGTTCTATTCCATGAAGCCTTCAGTAAAAACAAAAAAAAAGCTTTTTTGTTTTACTTTTATTGAAACATGAAATTTCATTATTTGAACTGTAACCTTACCTTTTAACAAGAGCATAATCAAACAATAAAAGAAATGCGACACCAAGACATCAGTGTTTTACAAATATGCATAAAGCGTACATTTTGGCTTAAATAAAAGTCGCATTCAACCAGATTCTGGTTTTAAAACAAATAAAATTGCTGTCATACTGAGGTGTCACTATCCCACGGCTCTTGGAAAGCTAATCATTTAGTGGAATGTTGCCAAAAAAAACAAACTTGGAGGAAAGAAAGCAGGGCTGCAGTACAGGCTCTTCTGCCTGGAACAGAAAGAAAAGAAACAAGTACACAACATAAATCATTTTCTTTTTTTTTTTTTTTTTGAGTTGGAGTCTCACTCTGTCGCCCAGACTGGAGTGCAGTGGCCGCTCCCGGCCACCGCAGCCTCAACCTGCTGGGCTCCAGCGATCCTTCCACCTCAGCCTTCCAAGTAGCTGGAACTACAGGCGTGCGCTACCACGCCCGGCTAATTTTTTGATTTATTGTAGAGATGAGGTCTCACCAAGTTGCCCAGGCGGGTCTCGAACCCATGGGCTCAGGCAGTTCACTCACTTTAGCCTCCCAAGGTGCAGGATTATAGGCTGAGCCACCGAGCCCGGCTATAAATCGTTTTCAAGTCTATAAAATTGTTACCAAGTGACCGCCTGTTAATACAGGGGTATCTAGTGATTTTCCTGAAAGTGTAACACAGCTTATTTAGACCTTTCAGCATCTTATTTGGGACAACTAGGAAAAGCAATTATTCATAACAGAAAGCTTCAAAAAATAAAATAAATCAACAGACCTGGCACCAACCAGCACCCTCTCTCCAGCCTCTCTTCACCAACTCCTGGAAACTACTGCCCTGCCCTCTGGAAATTCCTGCTGTGTGTGGGATCATAGTGTGTGGCCTTTTGTGTCCTGTTTTCAGAGGGAGCACAGATCAGCACTTCATTCCTTTTTAATGGCTGGAGATGCTCTGTTGCATGAATGGTCTGATTTGTTTATATAGTCAGTTGGTGGGAATCCAGGCTCTTCCACGTTTGGGCTGTTACAAGGAATGCTGCAGTGAACATTGATGCTCACAGTTTTGTAGGGGTGTGTTTTCTTTCTCCTGGGTGTGTGCCTGCCGTGGAGTCCCAGGTCCCATGGCAACTGTGTGTACCTGAGGAGCCACCAGAGTGGCCACAATGTCACACACTCCTGCCAGCAGTGACCAAAGCTCCAGTTTCCCACATCCTCACCAACACATGATTATCTGGATTTTTACTTTTTTTTGTTGTTGGGGTCTCACTCTGTTGCCAGGCTAGAGGGTAGTGGCATGATGACAGCTCACCACAGCCTCAACCTCCTGGGCTCAGGTCAGCCTCCTGAGTAGCCGGGACTACACCTGGCTAAGTTTTTTTTTTGGTAGAGATGGGTATCGCTATGTTGCCCAGGCTGGTCTCAAATTCCTGGGCAATCCTCCCTCCTTGGCCTCTGAAAGTGCTGGGATTATAGGCCACTGCACTTGGCTAGGTTTTGGACTATTATGGAGGTAAAAAGTGGCATCTTGGGGTTTGGATTTACATCTACATAATGACTGAGATGCTGAGCTTCTCTTCATGTGCTAATGGCTACTTGCATATCTTCTTTGGGGAAATGTCTCTTCAGGATTTTCTTTCATAAAATGTATAAGTCATATATTCTAAATGTTTGCTTATTTTTTAGTTGGGTTGTCTTTTGTTGAATTGTAGGAGTTCTTTATTCCAGATCCCAGATCCTTATCAGATACATGATTTGCAAATACTATCTCCCATTCTATGGGTGTCTTTTCACTTTCTTGACAGTATCCTCTGATGCATGGACGTTTTTAATTTTGGTGAAGCCCAATTACTATATATTTTTCTTGTGCTTTAGGTGTCATATTTGAGAAACCATTGCCCAATCCAAGATCATGACTTACACTTTTGTTTTCTTCTAACAGTTTTACAGTTTTAGAGCCTAGATCATTCCCGTTAGTTTCTGTGTGTGGTGTGACATAGGCGTTCAGATGTACTTCTACAGTTGGATATTCTGTTGTCTCAGCAGCTGAAGACAACTCTTTCCCCCTTATGCAGCATTGCAGGGTCTTGATGGCAGTTTTGTAGTAAGCTTGGAAGTTTGGATATGGATCCGCCCAACTTTGTTCTTTTTCAGGATTGTGTTGGTTGTTCTGGGTCCCCTGCATTTCCATGTGATTTTGAGACCAGCTTTTCCACCTCTGCAAAAATGGCAGTTGGAATTTTTATAGCATTACACGGATTCAGTCATTCTTTCAACAGTGTTGTATAGTTTTCAGTGAACAAGTCATGCCTTTCTTTTTTTTCTGAGTTGGAGTCTCATTCTGTCACCCAGACTGGAGTGCAGTGGCCGCTCCCGGCCACCACAGCCTCAACCTGCTGGGCTCCGGCGATCCTTCCGCCTCAGCCTTCCAAGTAGCTGGAACTACAGGCGCACGCTACCACCCCCAGCTCATTTTGATTTATTGTAGAGATGAGGTCTCGCCAAGTTGGCCAGGCGGGTCTCGAACCCGCGGGTTCAGGCAATCCACTCACCTCAGCCTCCCAAAGACGCGAGATTACAGGCTGAGCCATTGAGCCCGGCTCATGCCTTTCTTTTGTTAAGTATATTCCTAAGTACTCTATTCTTTTTGATTAAATTGAGCATGAACAGAACCAGAGTTGTGCTTTATTCTTCTAGAGCCATCGTGAATGTAACTTTTCTTTAATTTTTATATTGTTCCTTGCTGGTGCATAGAAATGCAACCGATTTTATGGTCTCAAATTCCTGGGCAATCCTCCCTCTTTGGCCTCCCAAAGTGCTGGAATTATAAGCCACTGCACCGGGCTAGGTTTTGAACTATTACAGGCCTCCCTAGTGGAGGTGAAAAGTGGCATCTTGGGATTTGGATTTACATCTACATAATGACTAAGATGCTGAGCATCTCTTTGTGTGCTAATGGCCTGCAACCTCGCTGCACACCTTAATAGCGCCAGTAATTTTTTGTGGATTCTTTAGAGTTTTCTGAATATAAGGTCATGTTCCTTACAGTTGGACACAGTTTTGTTTGTTCATCGTCTGCTGCCTTTTATGTCCTTGTCTCACCTAATTGCCTGGTCAGCACTTGCACTGCACAAGTGAATGGAGGGGTGAGAACAGACATCTGGTCTTGTTCTGATCGTGGAGGGCTTTGCGTCTTTCTCAGAATGACATTAGCTGTAGGGTCTTGTAGATGCCCTTTATCAGGCTGAGGACGTTACCTTCTATTTCTAGTTTGTTGAGTGCTTTTTATTTTGACAGGGTGTGGGACTTTGTCCAGCATTTTTTCTGCATCTGTTGAGATAATCATGCGAGTTTTTCCCCACCTGTTGTCTTTTTGTTTGTTTGTTTGTTTTGGTTTTTTTTGAGTTGGAGTCTCACTCGGTTACCCAGACTGGAGTGCAGTGGCCGCTCCCGGCCACCACAGCCTCGACCAGCTGGGCTCCGGCGATCCTTCTGCCTCAGCCTTCCAAGTAGTCGGAATTACAGGCATGCATTACCACGCCCGGCTGATTTTTTTATTTATTGTAGAGCTGAGGTCTCGCTGCCCAGGCAGGTCTCGAACCCGCGAGCTCAGGCAATCCACTCACCTCAGCCTCCCAAAGGCGTGGGATTACAGGCTGAGCCACCGAGCCCGGCTCACCTGTTGTCTTAATGTGGTGCATCACATTGATTGACTTCCATGTGTTGAGCCAACTTTATATTCCTGAGATAGGTCCCACCTGGCTGTGGTGTGTGATCTTTTCTCTGTGCCCCTGGATCGGGCTTGCTAGCACTTAGTTGGGGATGTCTGTGTGTATTGACTGTAGTTTCCTTCTGATGTCTCTGTCTGGTTTTGGTGACAGGGTAATACCGGCCTTACAAAATGATTTGGAAAGTTGTAGTAAATATGGATATAACTTTTACAGTCTTTTGAGTTGTTTTCTCAAGCTCAATTCCCAGAAGAAAGAAGGCATGTACATAATGATAAATAGTGCCCATATTCCAAAAAACGAAATTGTGTTTATTTGTTGTTTGAGAATAACATTGTCTTTGCGGTATGGTGATCTCCTAGAAATTATTCTTCTTGGCCAGGCACAGTGGCTCATGCCTGTAATCCCAGCACTTTAGGAGCCCAAGGTGGGAGGACTCCTTGAGACCCAGGAGTTCGAGACCAGCCTGGGCAACATAGCAAGACCTTGTCTCTACAAAAAATAAAAAAGTTAGCCGGATGTGGTAGCACATACCCGTAGTCTCAGCAACTCAGGAGGATTGCCTGAGCCTGGGGAGGTCAAGGCTGCAGTGAGCTGTGACTGTGCCTTTAGCCTGGGTGACAGTGACACCCTAACTCAAGGGATAGATGGATGGGATGGAAGGATGAAGAGATGGATGGATGGATCTTTACGCACTGAGGAGAGTCTCCAAAAGGCAAAGCCAAGCTGCCCCCTGCAGCATATCTGGTTTGGATGCCTCACCTCTGGGTCTAAGAGCATATAACTGCTGCTGTGGCATTTCACCCAGCAGGGTGCTAGGAGCGCTTCCCTCAGCACTATTTGGGGCCAACTAATTTCTTTTTATTTGTTTGAGATGGGGATCTCACTATGTTGCCTAGTCTGGTCTTGAACTCCTGACCTCAGCGATCCTCCCATTAGTCACTTGCGTTGCTGGGAATGTGGATGTGGTACCACCACGCCTGGCTCTGAAAAATTATGTACTACAGAGATTGCATGGGAGCACAGTCAGCAGCATCCCTGACTCTTACCTGCAGTGGCAGCCTGCCCCTTTTTCTCCCAAGTTGAAACAAACAGAAATGTCTCCAGACAGGCGAGATGTCCCCTGATAGGCAAAGCTGTCCTGGTTAAGAGGCACTGACCTATAGCTGGTTTGTGCTGGGTGTTACTGATCCCAGATAAAGTGGTCTAACTTGGAATGCACATTCACACCATGTATGTCCCTATCTATCATCACATGCTGGTGACTTTCAGCTCTCTCCCTTCAGCCGGGGCCTTCTGAAACCCAGACCCCAGCTGGTCTCTGGAGGTGGGTTTGTCCAAAGCAGACTTCCTTTCTCTTCTCGCCACAGTGCTCTCCTTTACTAGTTGTACTCGGACACCCTGCTCACAGCCCTGCTTGTCCTCAGCTCCTGTCCCCATCTATCCTATGAAACTTACCTCTGGGTCTAAGTTCAGGCTCCCTCTGGGTGCCACGCCCACAGCCACCTTCTACCTGCTGCTGCCTCGGTGCCCCTTCCCAGCCGGCCTAGTCGTATTATACTTCTCACCCAACCTTGCCCACATCTACAGCTCTCTGTCCTTCAGACCCTCCCATACAGGGCAGTCATCCCTGTCTGCAGGTCCCCACTTGCAGCCTGCACCACAGGAGTCAGTCCCACTCTGGACAGTCAGCACCTTGAGGCTGGGACCACAGCTGTCCTGCTGCCCCCAGCCCTCTGCCAGAATGTGTTGGGTGGAAGTGAGGGCCCCCAGCAGAGGCCACTCCTAGACCTGGAGGGGCAGTTGGGTGTTGTTCTGCTTACATAATCACAACAGTCCCAGACACCAGGGGGTTATGGGCACTGGGAGTGGACTGGAGGGTACAGTGCCTAGACTGTGGGATTTGCCCCACACCTGGTTAGGGATAGGCGTGGACAACAAGGGATGTGTTGGTGCTTGTATGGCATCCTCACCCCACAGCAGGCCTCTTGAGAGTGCTGGGAAGGGACATCTCCTCTCTAATCTCACCCTCTCTCCTGGGAAAAGACCATCTCCATCCTAGTCTTACCCCTCTCCTAGGAAGGGACCGTCTCCATTCTAGTCCCATCCTCTTTGTGCTAAGAAGGGACCGTCTTCAGCTTAGACCCACCTTCTCTGGGCTGGGAAGGCCTCTAGGATGTGACTTTGCTTGGTTTTAGTGTATCGCCAGAACCATTTGCCAGGGGAGCTGGGTAGGAGTGTCCTCCCTGGCTGCAGTCAGCACTCAATGCCTCCATCTACCGGCCCCCTGCAGGGATGGTGCCTTAGGTGGGCAGGGTCCTGCCTCCCGGGTGACCCAAAGGACTGCTCCCCATGTATCCACCCATTATTATACAATTAAAGCATGTCCTGTGGCTCCTAGGGCTGGCCGGAAGGGACTTGGGAGGATGTGGGGCGATATTGGAGGCAGTCTGACTGGAGACCTGATGACACATGCAAAGACAGCCTGGTGGCCTCCTCTTGCCTACTCTACATGCAGTGGCTATCCAGAGCCACAGCAGAGCACACTAGACATGTGCCATTCTCTCATTCCTTCTCCAGGTGCCGACATGAACCAGGGCCGGAGGTGCCATGGGAGACACCGCCAACAGAGGCCTCGCTTCCAACCGCGTGACTCTCATGAGGGGTAAGTAGGCTGAGACCTGAGGGGTGCAGGGTGTATCAGGAGGCGAGCTTGAGCTGAGAACCCCCAGCATGCGGGGTGGGGAGTGGCTGGGGCTCCAATTTAGCCAGCAAGCCCTTCACACACCATGGACTTCTGTCTTGGCCCATGAGAACACCTTTGCAGAAACCTAATTTCATTAGTTCAGCCTAAACCCTGGGAAAGGGTCATGAGTCCCTTGGCGATGGGGATGTGTTCTGAGATATGCGGTGTGAGGCCATCAGGTGTACACCTGCAGTTCTGGAAGGTGTGGCCCACACACTCAACTGCTTGGGGGTACATAACCTCTGAGCATTGTAGGCAGAGGTGGCACAGTGGGACATCCCTGCATCTACAGCTACAGAGAAGGTACAGTCAGAGACAGCAAGAAGGACAGCCATGGCCCCTTCTAGGGCTCCCCAATGCAGGGCTGTGCTGGTGGTGCTCTGGGGAGGCATCTATGTGGGAAAGCATGGAGGCCTGGTGCGTCCCCATGTATTCTGTAAGGAAGGCACACGCAGGCATGCTGGACTCTTTTTAAAATAAAGCACTGGTGTGCAATGGCCACAGGCAGTGGGTGCTCTAGCTCCCTGTACCCTGTCGTGGACTTGTTATGTGGCACATAACTGTGAACATTCATGCTTGTTTATATATACTTAACACATTTCCATGATAAATACTTACGTGTAGTGTATATCTGTAAATGTGTGTTTAATACAGAGTAAAACAGTGAACACTGCTCCCACTACCAGCCCAGAAACAACCCTAGAATAAGCTCAGTTGACATCCCGGTGCAGACAGTCCTCACACCCTTGTTAGTTTCTGGGTGAAGGAAGCACAGCCGAGCTCTCTTAGAATAAGACAGACTCAGGAGACGCCTGCACGCAAGCCTGCTGTGGCTGCCATGGGGGCTCTGCACAGCCTGTCCACAAACTCCCTCCTCACCAGAGGGGATGCAGTACTTGTTTCCAGAGACTCCTCCACGCCACACCTTCCCCAGCACAGATAGGGCAGAAGGTGGCACAAATAAAAGGTTCCTGGAACTCAGGCCCCGTCAGTCACAGGCGTGCTGAGGTCATGTAGGATGAGGGCTTGAGTCAGGAGGGCTGGACTGGGTACTGCCTTTCTGCGTGAGACTTGCACGCTGCTCACTCTGAGCCACTGATTCTTGTGCAAAACAGGCTGCTGAAGCCTCATGGAGCGAGGTATGGACAGGCTCTCCCCACTTGGGTCTCATGGGGATAGATTTCCAAACCTGACCGTCCAGGATGTGTGCATGTGAGGAAAGCTGTGGGGACTCTGTGGGTCCAGGCCTTCCCACGTCGCATGGCAGCATGAGGTGGAGGAGAGGCAAGCTGGGCCTGTGGTGGGCGGCCGTCTCCAGGACCAGAAACTAACACTTGTCTGACTCGTGGCCCTGCTCCTTCCACCTAGTTAGTGGTGCAGTCTGCAGTCTTTTGGTGTGGGGGGAGTTCTTGCTTTTCAAGTGAATTTTATCAGTTTTCTAAAATAAGGTCTGACTTTGTCGCTGTATCCTTCAGCCACTGTGGGTGACACATGGCGTGTTGGCCAAGGCCGTGTCGTCAAGTAAAGCCCAAGCTCCCTAAGATTGAAACCTTGGACTGCTGCTGAGCTGGCGGGTGAGCCCAGCCAGTGAAGCTTTTGTAGACAGAGAGTTCTGGTCTCCTTTTTATCTGAAAATTCCAAGAGACTTCAAGAATGCTTCAGTGAGGAGCTCAGAAGAGGGAGTAACTGTGACATGTATCCTCCTGCAAGAAAGGGCAGGATGTGAGCCCAGGCCTTGCCCTCATGTGTGTGTGCAGTGGGGTCAGTGCTCCCCAGTGACCATATGTCAAGGATGGGGGTGCTGTGGAGCTGCCCGAATAGTACCTGGTCAGAATACCTTGGTGCCCAGCACTGAGCTGCAGGTCACACAGTTGCATCCACAGGTGCAGCCCAGGGGCACCACAGAGCACTCAGGACCCCAGCCATGGCCATGGTGAGTCTCCATCAACTTCGGCCGGCGCCACTGGCAGCTCCTCTGTGCCAGGTGAGGCCCTGTCTAGGCGAAGGTGAGGCCCATCCTGTCTCCACCAGGGCTCTCCACCCTCCTGACATCACCAGTACCTGCCTATTCCTAAGGGGCTCCAGAGCAAGTAGAGACACACAGGGAAGGGGCTGCATGTCAGGAATGGTGTTGTGAGTCAGTGGTCTCCCCAAGATGGGGTGCCGTCCAGGGCAGTGCCTGACCGAGCCCAGCCCGGCCCTCAGGGTGGGAGGCGAGGTGGGAGGGCACAGACGGGCACCTTAGACACATCCAGGTCAGTGTTTTAGGCAGCAACTGTCCTTTTACTAAGACCTGCCCGGGTACTACTTCGACCCTGAGAAGCAGCGCTACTTCCGCCTGCTGCCTGGACACAACAACTGCAACCCACTCACAAAGGAGGGCATTCGACAGAGGGAGACCGAGTGCCAGAGGCTGCAGCTGCTCAAGGCTGAGGACAGGCTGAGGAAGGTGGGCTCCGGGCCTGGCCGTCCCTGCAGCCCAGGGGTGCCGGGTGGCAGCGGGACATGAGCCCCACGGCTGTGCTTTATCCACCTGGGGGCCTGGGGAGTCACGGGCACAATCGAGGTCAGTCTTTTTATTTTTTTTTGAGTTGGAGTCTTACTCTGTCACCCAGGTTGGAGTGCGGTGCCACACTCACAGCCACCCCAGCATCGACCTGCTGGGTTCAGGCGATCCTTCTACCTCAGCCTTCCAAGTAGCCGAAACTACAGGCATGCACTATCACGCCCAGCTAAATTTTTGATTTATTGTAGAGATTAGGTCTTGCCAAGTTGCCCAGGCTGTTCTCGAACCCGTGGGCTCAGGCAGTCCTCTCACTTCGACCTCCTGAAGTGCTGGGATTACAGGTTTGAGCCACTGTGCCTGGCCCTCTGTCTGCTTTAAGGAGACCTGGTGGATTGGGACCCTCGTTGCAGGCAGGGCTGGCTGTTGCGGGCAGGAGCGGCTTGGAGAGTCCACCACAGATTCTCACCTCCAGTCCAGGGATGCACTTGGGCTGTGACCCGTGGATCCGGATGGGAGCGGGCAAGGTGCCCCAGGACCCCCTGCCCAGGACACCAGCAGACAGTTGTGCGTGCTTTCTGCCGAGCGGCATCTGTGTTCTTGCAAGTCCTGTGGAACTAAGACATTCTCCGTGGCCCGTGACTTAAACAAGCTTTCTCTGTGTTTTTCTTTCCTTTATAACCCTAGATAGCCAGGGTGGGCTTTAACGCCTCTTCCATGCTGCGGAAAAGCCAGCTGGGCTTTCTCAGCGCCACTCATTACTGCCGGTAAGACCGGGCCAACTGGTTTTTCTTCATGAATGTTCTTCTCCTGGCTCTTACTTCCGTAGTCTGAGAATCCAATCAGGGCAGACCTGGGCTACCTGAGCAGCTTCACAGCTGAGGGGCCCGGGTTCACCGCCTGCCTTCCCTTAACCCAGTCCTGGGAATACGCTGTCTCTAGAATGAGGGAGGAGCCTCTTGCAGGAGGGTAGGGAGAGAGGCTGGGACTCAGGCAGAAACTACTTAGGGACTTCCTGTCACTTGCAAGTCAGCTTCAGGAGAATGCCTCAACTGCATTCCCATGAGATTTCTACCCCATTCTCTCCTTCCACCGTGCTCCATCACCAGCAACAGAGCACAAAATGGATATGTGTACTACACCTGGTCAAGTACTTGTGAGGCTGGTACAATTCTAGCTGTGAGATAGGTCACTACATCCCCCTCATTTCCTGAAGAGACTGAGGGTCTAAAAGCAGTGATTTGCTCGAAGTAAAGCTAGGAGGTGGGAACTGACTGAGTTCCTCACCCTGCATCCATGGCTTCTGGAGGGCACAGCCCTCACCTGGAAGCAGGGCCCTCCTGGGAAAACCGCTTCGTGGGGTGCTAGGCAGGGCAGGCCTCTCCTGCTCCCTCCCGAGGTGGAAGGAAAGAAAGCCTAGCCAGAAAGGCCTGTTCCTGGCCGGAAGGGAGCCAGGCTGTGGCGGGCAGAAAGGTGGGTGCTGGTAGCCTCAGCCTAAGGGGTCCCCACTGCTTCTTGTCACGGGAACTGCCTGATGATGTAGATACAGAGTCTTGAACCTGATACCTGGTGGTTCTATGACTGCGTGGCTCTTTGCTTCATGTTCCTGAACATTCTGGGAACTTCCATGCAAGACCGTATGGAGATGGGTTGGGAGTTCATCGGGAAGGGCAGAGGCGTGGCCTCCTCACCCAACCGCAGCACTTGCCCGCCCTGCAGCCTGGCCCATGAACTGCGTCTGAGCTGCATGGAGAGAAGGAAGGTCCAGATCCGGAGCCTGGATGCCTCAGCCCTGGCAAGCGACCGCTTCAACCTCATCCTGGTGAGTGAGGGTGCCACACATGGGGTAGTCGTCAGGCCTGGCAGCATGGGGGCAGCTGCGTCGTCCTGGTTCTCAAGCCTTACCTGCCTGGCGGTGGCACAGGGACCCCAGTAGCAGCGCCGCATGTGGTAGTGGCCACTCCTTCAGAGCTGCCTCATGATGCAGACACCTCGGCTGGGAAGCATCAGGAAGCGGTGTCTCACTGGCTGTGATTGTACACACACACTTGAAGGACAGAACCTCTGGCCCCTCTGACCCATGGGGTTTGGTGGCCCTCAGTGGGGCCATCTCCCCTGCCTGCCACCTGACCTCTGTGGCAGGGCCTCAGGCCAGTGTCACAGGGCTGCATCAGCATGCCCCACCGCATTGCTGCAGGGAGTGGACCCAAGCTGGACGTGGCCAGCGGGTGAGCCTGAGCCCTGGGCATGTTGAGAGACCTGGGGGTACACGGCAGGCCCGGCTTCGGCTCTTGGGCCACACAAGGCCACAGGCTCCTGGCAAGCCCTGCCCTTCCTACAGGCCCAGGGAAAACTGAGGAGAGAAGAGTGGAGCACACACGGAACCTGATGCTAGGTCCTCCTGCCCAGACCCAGCAGCGGGGCATGAGGCTGTGGCTTTGCTCTCCATGTGTTTGAGGCACAGTCTGACTGAGTCAGGGGAGTATTTTCTCATGGCAGGCTCCCCTCAGGACCCCTTCCTGGTGAGTGGGAGGGGGTAGAGGCAGCAGGTATGTAGAAGCCGGTATCACGTCACCACACATGGCCCATGAGCACAGCCCCATTACCCAGTTGACTCCTGACTCCAGAGAGCAGTTTTCAGGTCTAATTCTAGTCCTTGGTGATGATTCTTCCAGAACTTACTGATCTTCCTGATAAACATGCAGAGTTGGCACAGTTTCACCAGCCTCCAGGCCCACGTGTGTATTACACAAAACATGTAAACATACGGATTTTCACTTTGAAATAATTACTAAACACATCTTGTAGTAGGGACTGGCATCTTTCATCTTGTCTGCTTTCGTGATGGCACATGACACATCCCCCCCCGCCCTGGGTGGATGTGAGACCCCTACACCCAGCTCAGCCTGGCTTCCCTGGCCTCTCACTTCTGCCCTCCCTGCCCCTGAATTTAGACTTGATGCCTGCAGCCCTGCCAGAATGGCAGCACTGAGTAGGAACAGTAAGGTCATCCCCACATACCTCATGGACAGGAGTGCTCACCTCATGAAGACCAAGGGCCTGGGGCCGGGAGGAGCAGGCAGGGGTCCCAGGCAGTCCACCTGGCTCAGCCCAGGGCTCACCACTGCCCACGTCCCCCCCAGGCGGACACCAACAGCGACCGGCTCTTCACTGTGAACGACGTTAGCGTCGGGGGCTCCAAGTACGGCATCATCAGCCTGCAGAGCCTGGAGACCCCCGCGCCCCAGGTGTTCGTGCATGAGAACCTCTACTTCACCAACCGCAAGGTGCGCCTGACCAGAGCCTATAGCCACAGTGCCTTGGGACAGCAAGGGATTCACACAGGCCAGGAAGGCACTTTCAGAAGAAGGCAGAGCACAGTCACCTCATTTTTCCACCAGACAAAGGGATTTTTAGTTCCTGAGAACTGGAATTGGGGAAGGAAAGGGCCCAGGAGTTTCTTGTCTTGGGAGAGGAAGTGAAATAGCTGATAGGGGAGGTTGAGGCAGAGTTTCTGCAGCTGATCAGAAGGATCTTCTCCCCGGGCCGAGAGTTGATCCAAAGGCTCCCACACCCAGGAGACACAAACACAGTACCCATGGGACACAAACACAGTACCCATGACCTGGGCAGGGCCCTGCCCATGCATGAGGACGTGCATCCTGTGGCCAGCCCACAGCTTCAGCTTCACACTGGCATGATGGCTGTGTCTGCCATCCTTGGGATGTGGGCAAGGGGGACTGGTGTCAGGGAGGAGGGAGGTGGGCCTTCAGACCTGGGATCAGCACTGCCCCTGGGGACTGAGGCCTGCACTCAGGGTGGGGTGGGGACACCTTCCCTGGATGTAGCTCAGCCCCAGTGAAGGGAGGTCACCCATCTGCAGCCAGAGTCCCTCCTAGGAAGTACTTGGTTCTCCCCGGTGGCTGTGAGCGCCTGTCACATCTGCTTCCCCGCAGGTGAACTCTGTGTGCTGGGCCTCGCTGAATCACCTGGACTCCCACATCCTGTATCCTTTGGCAGATGAGGGGTACGCCATGCTGTGTGCACGTGGGCTCTGAGGTGGCATCTTCGTGGCCAGATGCCCGGGCCATCAGCACTTTGTTCTCCCCCATAGAGGAACCTGTGGCCTGGATAAAAACCAGAGTCCCACAGGGCATGAAGATACAGTCCAGTCCCATGGTGGCTGTTGTTCCAGGTGGCACCTGTGTCAGATACCGCTCTGAAGCATCCTGCACCTGTGGTGGAAATGGGATTGGGACCTAAGCAGGCTGGTTCCGGAACCTACCTCTGTCACCATGGCACATGACAGCAGTTCCTAGGGTCAGCAGGCAACTAGCATTCTTGCCAGCAAGCTGGTTGACCTGGGAGGGAAGGAAGCCACGGCTTCCCAAGGCAAGGCAGCTAGGGCTCTCCCAGGGAGGCTGGACCAGGTCACAGAAGGATCCTTCGGCACTGGATGTAGCATGTAGGCTCTGAGCATTGGGTCCTTCTGCAGAGCAATCACCACCCAGCCTTCACCTCCCAGAAGTGGTCAGTGCAGTGTTGTGGGCTAGCCGCTGGATCCTGGGGCTCTTGACACTGCATAGGACTTGCTTCACCCAAAGCAGGTGTTAATGACTTATGTCTTTGGTTCATTCCTATAAGAAATGACCTCTTGAGCTGGGCGCAGTAGCTTATGCCTATAATCCCAGCACTTTGGGCTCAGGGGTTCGAGACCAGCCTGAGCAACGTGGTGAGACTTCGTCTCTACAATAAATCAGAAATGGCCTCTCAAAACTATGTGACTACTTATTGCACATAGCACTAACGTCAGGGGTTGTCAGGAAATTAACATTAGTTCACTTCTGTGAATACACTCAGCATTTTATTATTCTTTTATTTTATTTTTTGAGTTGGAGTCAACCCTGTCGCCCAGGCTGAAGTGCAGGGGCACACTCACAGCCACCACAGCCTAGACCTGCTGGGCTCAGGCAATCCAGCTTCAGCCTTCCAAGTAGCTGGAACTACAGGTGCATACCACCATGCCCAGCTAATGTTTTTATTTATTATAGAGATGAGGTCTCACTAAGTTGCCCAGGCTGGTCTTCAGCCCCTGGGCTCAGGCAATCTTCTCGCCTCCGTCTCCCAAAGTACTGAGATTTTTTTTTGAAAATTTGTTTCACAACACTCTATTTCTTTTCTTTTCTTTTCTTTTTTAGATTTGAAAATATTGTTTACTTAGAATGTAAATTAGAGAGCGAGAGAAAGAGAGAGAGAGAAAGGAAGGAAATTCACCTCCCTAAGATAGGGGAGCTGGGACCAAAGCTCCACAGCACTCTATTTCAAAGGGATTGTTTTTTATTTTTATTTTTTAATTTAATTTTAGAGACAGCCTGTTGCCCAGGCTGGAGTGCAGTGGTGCAATTGTAGCTCACTGCAGCATTGAACTCCTGTATTTAAGCAATCCTCCTACCTCAGCCTCCCGGGTAGCCAGGACTACAGGCCCACACCACACCCAGCTTACATTTCAAAAGGTATACAGCCTAAAGTACACTAGCAATCTGACTGTAAGTTTTATATAAGACATAAAACCATGTGTGTTCTATATACTGAAATTTGCATGTGGTTTTTACGGGATGGGGTTCTGGGGGCTGATGGGACTACCTGTCACAACGATCCACCCAGAGGACAGAAGACGCCAGGTTTTGCAGAGAGAACAAGGAGCTCACTCTCACTTCTGACCTAGAAGCATATGATATGCACTCGTGTTTCTCTGTGGCCTGAGGAGACAGTAAGATCCGTGTAACTGGGCTGCTGAGATTTTTGGTCTGTGGCTACATGACCAGTGGATTGCCCCCTGGTGGTCACTTCAGATCACCTTCAAGCTTTTGTGATGGAGATTTTTGTGCTTCTTTGGAAGTCCATAGAATTTTTCCCTTTACAAAATACACTTTGCCCATGCCTGCATCTGCATTTTCCCCAAGAGAGCTGGGAACTCTGAATCTTCCTGCACCCACTGAGCCCTTCACTAACCATGGCCTATGACAAGACTGATCAGAAACTGGCTGAGGGCGCTGTGCGGGGATACATCTTTGGTGAGGACTGTGTAGTTGTCTTTCCATGTCTGTGGGGCACGTGCAGTTCCTGCACATGGAGCAGGTGGTCAGCGAGGAAAGTTGGAGGCAGGAGAGAGGGTCACACAGCCTTCCTGGCTGGGATACCCACGCAGGGGGGCAGCACAGGGGCTCCCAGCAGAAGGAAGAGTCGAGAGAGAGCCTGAAGTGTCTGGTGCAGTCTGATGTCTGTGACGTCTCACGACTGGAGTCTTTCAAAATGGAATCCTCACTTGGGCTTGGAGCACCCCTGGGGATCGTGACTGTGGAGTCACCTTTGCAGCAACTGCTGTGGGGGGACAGATGACAGGGGTAAGGCCCCAGACAGAAGCTGCAGTGGACTGCGAGGGGCATTGAGGGCACAGATGGAGGCAGCAGGTGGTGGGGGCACTAGAGGAGACAGGCTTCTGGCCCTTGGAACTGATACAGAAGAGCCAGGACAGGCCTCCGAGAGAGCTGGGTTAGAGCCCGAGAAGGCAGTGGAGACTGGGCTGCTTGGGCACAGGAAGATGGGACATTTCCATCAGATCCAGAAACTAGGGGCCGGGCACGGCAGCTCACACCTGTCATCCCAGCACTTTGGGAGGCCAAGACAGGAGAACCACCTGAGGCCTGGAGTTCAGATCCAGTAGGGGCAGCATAGTCAGACTTTGTCTCTACAAAATAAAAGGAAACTAGGTGTTCATTGGAGACCTTGGTGAGAACATTTCGCTGGAGAGTTGAGGGGCCAGGGCTGGTGGGGAAGTAGGGTCAGCACAGGTTCCTGCGGAGAAGTTTGGGACTTGACGGGAGTGGAGTCACATCAATCGGAAGACAATCCAGCAGACAAAAAAGCATAAAGAGGTGATTCAAAGAAGAGGAAACTGAGCAACTCTAGCCTCATGAGTCAGGGACGCAAGTTAAAATGACAATGGGCTCCTCCTGTGCCCAGTCAGTTGAGCAGACACCTTAAGGGCTGCCAGTGGCATGTGTGTGAACAGGAAGCTGCTGGCATGAGTGTGGGCTGTGGTGGACATGCCCTGCCACCCCATGCCTCCACCCCGTGCAGACACAAGCAGGGCTGACACACGTCATAGCCTACAGTGGACCGTTAAGTTGGTTTATTGAGCAGCATTTCTTTAATGAAATAACTAGAAAATAGCAATTCCATATTAGTCCAGCTATTCAGTGAAACTTTGCCTTCCGACGTGTGTGTGTGTGGTGCTGCAGGATAGGATGAAAGTTGTGAGCCGAGCTCAGTGGCTCAGCCTGTAGTCCCAGTGCTTGGGAGGCTGAGGTGAGTGGATTGCCTGAGCCCGTGGGTTCGAGACCCGCCTGGGCA